>NC_072390.2:48330000-48517500 GCF_028885625.2 Pongo pygmaeus | reverse complement strand
AGATTTTATTTTAAAATGTAATATATACTTAGTGTTATTTAACCTAATAACGTATTGACAAAGCTTTCATACATTAAATGTTACTATATTTTTTAAAAGATTCTAGAACACAAATGTTACATCACTTTTTTTCATGAATTAAAAATTGGAGTTGAATATTTTCATTGTGCTCTTCTTTGGACTTTTGTGGGAAATAATAAAGTAATAAAAATCATCTTCATAATTTAGCATAAGAATTTGAATTGGCAAAAAAAGAACATGCACACATTTATCTAAATTACTTATATAAGTCATCCCCTTAATTCTGCATTTCAAAAACCCTAGACATTTCATGTTAAAATAATATTTTGAATCCCTGAATTAATACCTATGGAAAGTACCATGTAATAAAAAATGTCATATTATTTATGGCCAGTTTCCTAAATTTTCCTATGTATTTTTTCTTTCCACATCAATTCTTTCTTTGATGGGTACATAAAAAGAGTAATTTAATAGAATTTTGCCATTTGAACATATTTTAACATTGTTCACAGGGTAGTCTTAGAAAACTGCCAAAAAATATTATTTCAGGCCAGGCGTGAAATAATAATTCAGGCCAGGCGTAATTTGTAATGAAAAAATATTATTTCATTACAAATTAAACTTAAACCTAATGTGCTTTGTTTTTATATTTTTATTTTATTTTATTTTATTTTTGAGATGCAGTTTCGCTCTTGTTGCCCAGGCTGGAGTGCAATGGCACGATCTCAGCTCACTGCAATCTCTGCCTCCCAGGTTCAAGCGATTCTCCTGCCTCAGCCTCCCGAGTAGCTGAGATTACAGGCACATGCCACCATGCCCGGCGAATTTTTGTATTTTTAGTAGAGACGGGGATTTCACCATATTGGCCAGGCTGGTCTCAAACTCCTGACCTCAGGTGATCCACCCACCTCGGCCTCCCAAAGTGCATGAGCCACTGCACCCAGCCTGTTTTTTAATTTTTTACTACAGATCTGGTTTCATCTTAGACTCTTGCCTATTCCATTACTACTAGTTGTACCAGTTTTTCTAGTTGTCTCCTCTTTTTCTGCACTGCCACTGCTTCAGAAGTTTGAGCTTTTAAATATGCCAAATTAGATGACTTCTAAATCTCTTAATTGGTCTCCCCAACTTCCATTTTGCCCCTTCATACCATTCTCCTCATCAGAGTCAGAATAGTCTATTTGAAATATAACTTTTTCCATGTCACTTCCCACAATAACTTAAAACTGTTATTTGCTCCCAGAATAAAATCCAAGTTCTTTGAAAAACAAAATGCTTTTCTTGGTATTCTCTTTTTTTCTTTCTATGTTTGTCTTTTCTCATTCTCTTTTCTTGCGCTCCAGACTACTCTTACTTCTCACTTGCCCTGCATATGCTGACCTCTGTGACTTTGCACATGCTGATCCCTCTACAGAGAATGCTCTTCGCCAACTTCTCCACCTCGTTGAGGCTCACTCACCTTTTGGAATTCAACTCATATCCCCTTCTTTAGGAAGCCTTCTATGACGTCTTTATCCCTTGTATTAGATCACAGCCTTCTTGGTCTGCATTTTAAGAGCATGTTTGTTTTTCTGTCTCTTTTAATTATCTGTGAACTTGTTGAAGACAGAGTCTCTACAGGCCAAATACTTAACCCTATTTTGGTCAGAGTAAGCACTTAACAAATGTTAGTGAATAAATGAATGAACATGTGAGTTATATTACTCTTTCAGAATTTGAATATAATTCTCATGAATGTAATTGATTAGAAAACATTAACTATTTCATTACACCCCTCAAAAAAACATACTTGATAATATTCAGAAAAATAAAAATCACAAGTATTGAATAATATTTCTTTTGCTCAGCCATATTTATATGATTTCACTAATAGCTTTTAACTAAATGAAACAATTTATTACCTTTTCCATCATAATTTTTAAAAATCAGTAGCAAATTTTTATCATATAAGATAAAATTAATTAAGAAAAATAGAATGTTATTTCATGTAATCTTTGTCTATGTGTTTTCTTTTTACAAAATGGGGATCATACCAACCACACTCTTTTGTAGCTAGATTTTTGTGTTTAGTACTTCATGACTCACATCCCCATATCTTAAAATGGAATATTGAATAACTACATAATAGTCTAACAATTTCAACATTTATTTAAATAATCTATTTGTGGTAATTTAGGTCATTTCTAATTTTTTGCTATTATGAACAACACTGGTATAAATGTTTACCTACAAAGAGATACACACAATGATTAAACTTCTTAGGTGTTAAACTCCCAGAAGTGTAATGACTGGAACAAAGTTTATGAGGACTTTTAATGCTTTAGATGCATATTAAACACTCATTCAGCTAATACTGATGCACATTCCACCAGCAGGATAAATGATGCTTTTTATCAGAGAATTTTTACCAAATCTAGATATTCTCACTGGAAAAACAAAAACTATTTGCAAAATAATTGGTAGTTATTTAATTCTCTTTGGTTTTTTTTCTTTGAGATTGCATTTGAGATTGAACTGTTCTCTCAATTCTGTTTTCTTCTTATTATTTTATTTCACTTATTGTGCCTAAATGTGCTGTGTTAGCGCATTTGCATTGCTATAAAGGAATACCTGAGACTGGGTAGTTTATAAAGAAAAAAGGATTATTTGGCTTACAGCCCTGCAGACTGTACATGAAGCATAGTGCCAGCATCTGCTCCTGGTGAGGGCTTCTGGAAGCTTACAATCATGGTGGAAGATGAAGGGGAGCCAGTTTTTCTCATGGTGAGAGAGGGAGCAAGACAGAGAGAGAAGAGGTGCCAGGCTCTTTTAAACAACTAGCTCTCCTGTGAACTCCCAGAGCAAGAACTCACTCATTACCATAGGGATGGCACCAAGCCATTCATGAAAAATCCACCCTCATGACCCAAACACCTGCCACTAGACCCCACTATGGACATTGGAGGTCACATTTTAATGTGAGATTTAGTGAGGACAAAACATTCAAACCTTATCATGTGCCTACTAGATTAAAAATAACAATAACTGCTTTACAAGCTTATTGCTGAGGATGAATTACATATTGTATGTAAAATGCCATTCACATAATGGGAGTTCAATAAATACTAGTTGAAGTAGAATCTGAATAGCATATTGATTAAAATCAAAATATAACTTTTCCTTTCCAACAGATGATTCTGCTGCAGAGAGCTTTAATGGCAATGAGACTCTGGGGCACAGTTCAATTGCTTCAGGGGGAACACACAGCAGGGAGATGGGAGACTCCAACAGTGATGGCAAAACTGGGCTGGAGCAAGATGAACAGCCACTGAACCTGAGTGACAGTCCCCTCTCTGCGCAGCTAACTTCGGAATACAGAATAGATGATCACAACAGTAATGGGAAAAACAAATATAAGAATCTTCTAATTTCTGACCTCAAGATGGAACGAGAGGCAAGAGAAAATGGAAGCAAGGTATGATCACATTACAATTTCCAGAATTTTTGAGTTGGTCGTGAAGGTCACGAAAAATACCTATGCATATAGGAGATAAACATTATTGTTAATAAAAATATTATAAACAAATCCAATAAGAGGATACCAAGAAACTTATGACCAAGCATATTGTGTGTTTATAACATATGATTTCAGGAATAATAGCAAAATGAATCGTGTCTCAAAGCTGTGGGTGTTTTTAGATCCAGAGAATCACTTGAGTTAATGTTTCTCATGTATATAATCTATCTGTATGAATCTCTCTGGGAATTTGTTGAGCTCAGATGTGACAGTTTCAGTCTCAGTACACCATTTTCTACTATAAAAGATCACTATCTAGTTTCTCCTAGATGGATAGGTGTACGTAAAGATAAAGTTTCAATTAAATTCTTCAGTTTGCTTTGGAGACCTGGGGACTTTGATCAGTAATTTTCTTTGTGGACACTAAATAACTGTTAAGTATGAGGGTCCTGGATGAAGTTTGTGGATTAATTATTTTAGGAAATGATTTATCATAAATTATATCGTACAAAAGACAAAAACATATTTCAGACATATCTAAATGTTTAGATTCTTTATATTAATATTAGAATAAATTACAACCCTCTCCCATTCCCAGCTGACTTTTTTTTAATTAAGCTTAAACTTCTGCTAGTTTGAGATAACACATGCTGGTGACTTTGCTCTATGATTTTTGAAGGTGTACTTTGGAACAGATGAGGGTTTTTATGGAATATACCTTTTGAGTGCCTTCCCCAGCCCTTACCTCTAAGTCAGAGTTGTAGAACTTGTTTTTTGACATAGATCCTTAAAGCAAAATGTCTTAATCTGGATTAATTTCTGAATTTGCTAAGGCACTATGCTTCCTAAATTGGCTCTATTTAAATCTTCTTGCTTGCCTGGGGGTGTGTTGTTTTATCCTCTTTTAAGCAAGTCACTAGACATCAACCGACACTTAAGCACTCCTGCCTGAGGGAGGCTGCTACAACTTTTGCTGTGGCAAATGTTCAAATATCCTCCTCGGTGGTTTAAAGCCAAATTACATAAACACAAATGATTTTATATTTGCTAACATGATCTGATTCACTGTGCACTGTGTTACATTTTACAGAACAAAATAACTCCTAAGTTTCCCTGCCCTCCACGTAAACCTGTCTTTATGAAGTTTAAATAATCGTGAAATGTTCTTTCTATGATATGTGTCTATTAAATTTTTTTCTAAAATTATCCGATGGTTTGCTCTTCTTTTTTTTACTCCCTTATTCAGTGTTACTCTGGGAACGATGCTTATTAAAACATATTCTTGCACATATTAGACAGAATGAAGTGACTTTTCTACCTCTATTACAATGGAGTTGAGAAGCACAGATGGTTTGGGCTGCTCGTGAGGGTTAAGATGATAAATGAGCCTAGAAGAGAAGAAGATACCCCTGATGCACTTAATATTTTATGGTTTAGTAAATGAAGAATACTTCCTACAGCCCAACTGAGGAATAGCCAAAGATGCAGAAGAAAAATCAGAAGGGTGTAATGTATGAAAGCTAAGCAAAGTCCACCTTTGAAGGAGAGTGTAGGCAGCTCCAATGGACAATGTTGAGAAATCAAATAAGATGAAGATAGAAAATAGTTAAATTTGTGAGAGAGTTTTGATAGCACATTGGGAAAAGAATCAAGAGATATTATTTTTATTATTTTTTTCAAAAAGAACATAGTAAATACTTAGCACCTATGAAGGACAAATACATCTAGAGATAAAAACGGCAGGAGTACTAGAGCTAATAGTGTCATATCATCTATTGAAAATTTGCTAAAAGTAAATTTTAGATGTTCTTACCACATGGGAGTGATGGCTATGTTAAGTTGCTTACCTGGAGTAATCATTTCGCTATGGATAGGTATACAAAATATCATGTTGTACATCTTAAATTTATGCAATTAAAAATACTTGGCATACTTACAGCAATGGAGTAGGTAGCAGAGACAACTCAGAAATAACAGTCTTTATTTACAAGGCTCTTGATACATAATTTTGAGAAAGAGGATACACATGCATAGAAAAGTTTCTTAGAACAAGCACAGGCAATACTTATTCTCATATGAAAACAGTAAGAGTTTAAGTAAGAAAATGCTATTTGAAGTAATAGTCAAAATAGGCTTCCTAGAGGAACTGAGGCTTGAACTTTGAAGGAAATATAAGATTACCATTTTATTCCTTTCAGAAGGGGTCTCTTGCTAGACACTGTGAAGGGCCTGGAATGCAGATAGGGAAGATGACTTGGTCTCAGGCTAGGGAATCGTTGTCCATTCTGACCTCAGTATGATTTTATCACTTCCTCATGGCATTGAGGAAGAACATGACATCCTTATGCAGGATAAACTAGTTGCCACCAGTTAATTTATTCTCCGAATATTTACTAAAGGATTCCTACATGCAAGTCACTGTTGTAGGAAGCAAAAATATGTAAACCAGAAGAGCAAGATTCCTGCCCTTTAAAAGCTCATGGTCTAACAGTGGGGACAAACTTGTGGTTACAGTCTGATTCTGTAAGTGATATGAGGGACATATGGTAAGGAGGGTGAAATGAAAGAACAGAGGAAGGGTGCTGATGGACTATAATGATTCTTAAGGAAAACTCTAAAGAGAGATTGATGCCAGAGGTGAGTGTGGAATGGCAAGTAGGAGTTATTCTGATTATGTATGGGAGAGGGGTAAGCATGTTTTAAGGCACAGAGCTGTGAGAGAGCATACATGGCATGGGTATTTGCGAGGAGCTTAGCATGGCTGCAGCAGAGAACATGTGTGAAGGGATGAAGTATAAAGCGGCTCCACCAATAAATGTAGGTCATTTTAAGGACTTCGGATTGTCTAATAGAAAGAGCTTAGTGGTCAGCTTAGAATTTTAGAAAGCTTGTGGTCAGCTTGGAATTTTATAAAAATTATTCTGGCAATGTTTTGGTGAATGAATAGGATAGGGACTAGAAAAAAGTAATGAGAGAATGCTGGTTAGAGAGCTATTGTGGCAATCCAGAAGGAAAATATTGACAGTTGGAATCAAATAACTGACAATGAGAAAGAAAAGCAGAGATATAGTATAAAAAAATACTGAACATGTTATTTTTGTTCTTTTGACATTGTATTTGCAGGACTACTTATCTAACCTCCATAGGTTGTATTAATATATTGCCAAACTCCTGGGAGTGCCATTTACATAGCCTGCAATATGAATAGCATATTTACCTTTCTATATCCCATTAGTGTGAACATTCTGTGAATATAAAAATGATGTTTACCTTGTCCACTGCAATATGCCTCACACCTGGCTTACTATCTCGTCCATAGATGTTTCTCAATACTTTGAGGAAATATACAAATGTTTATTGAATATGGAAAGCAAAGCATAGAGGAACATTCTAGAATGACTCCCAGATTTTTGGCTTTGTTGCCTAAGTGGATGATGAATCCGTTTACTAAGATTCAGAATGAGAAACATTTGAAGAAGCAGGTTTTGACGTGTAGTTTACGGCGCACATGCAGTGTCCATTGGACATATTTAATAGGCATTCGGGGGACATGTGTCAGCTCTGAAGAAAGGTACAGGATGGAGAGAGAGACATTTTAAAGATTTCAGAACAAAAGTGCTGCTTGAAGCTGTGGTGGTTGATAAGATCACCTTGGGAGAGCATAGAATGAGGAGAGAGTCGAAATATGTCATCTCGCAGAATATCAATCCATTAGGAACAAGTGATATAAAAGGAATTTGTGGAGAAACATATACCCAAGGAGAAAATGAAAGCAACTAGATAAGAAGGGGATATTTTAGAAGCCAAAATGTGGAGCATTTCAATATTGATATAAATTGTTAAACAAAGCGATCCTTAGATGAAATGACATAGGCCTGAACCTGAACATTGGTTAGGAGAGTTAGTGCTCAGAGGTGGATTCAAATCACATGGCAGAAGAAACACTTAACAGAATTAGTGGGAAATTTGATTGAAGACAGTTATAGAGGCTGAGATAGGAAAGTGGAATCATTTTAATTGTGAAGGAGACTGTGTCTGGAATTTCGCTTTAGAGATTCATCCTGCAATCTTAATCCAAATGTAGAGTGCTCTAGGGTTCCTGCATCTGGATCAATACTTGCTTTACCCCAAGGCTATGAAGTGAACTTCATAGTAAAGTTCTGTTCAAACTGTGCAATCTTTTGTAGTTCTCAGGATTGTTCCATCACTTCTGTGTGACCTTTTGAATTTACACTACATTTCTTCTTCCTTGGAGGGCTATAAAAGCTTAATTATATAGAATATATGAAAAGCTTAGATTCCAGTGAGTTTAATGTTGACCTGTTTCACAATTTTATTGTGAATAAAATCAAACAAAAATGATTATAAAGCATTGAAAAATTGAACAGTGAATAGAAGTGCTTAAAACGAACAGTTGAGTTGGACTATGTCATTTACTGATTACTTATTATTATGCAAATTCACTCACTAGACTAGCAGGGAATCACATTAACTAATCTAAGGACTAAATGTATTAGACTGAATGAAGTTAGGTGATATTTATTTTCTACTTGCTGATGGCCGCATTTTAAAAGGACAACTAATAACATTAGAGCTCCAAAAGAGTTGAAATGATGATAGAGAGCTTGGAAAATGAGACCCATGAGGAAGTGTTAAGGGATTAGCTATATAGAAAATGAAAGGCCAATCAAACACCAATCTAGGTATAGATTGTTTTGAACTATTAATCAGTGAGAATAGAAAGACAGCTAGAATTCTAATGGCAGTGAATACTTAAAAACACTGTATTATTGACTTTTTAATTTTTGTTTTCTATTTATCTTTTAGTATTTGTAACCCAGCTGCATTTTACTTTATATGGTTAAATATTCTGAAGCAATTTCCCAAAAGAATAATGTTTCCAATAAGGACTGCGGTGGGCAAGTGATTATTGTTGAACAGTTTATGTGCAACTGTGGTTACTGCATATTTGGGTTTTAGCTCAGTTCCCAAGACCCCTAAATCTTCACTTTATTTAGTAATATTTTATTTTGTCCAGTGTGTTTCATGTAGCTTTTTTCAATTAATCTTTAATTTTTTACTGAAACTGATACTACCATTCAGTTAGTTTATAAAATATTAATGGTAACTAACATTAATATTTGCTATATTTAATTTCATTTAAATATGATTAATGGAAGCAGCACATGTTTCAAAATATCTCTTTTAAAAAAAGAAATTCTTTTACAAACTAAGAGCGATGGATTGACTTTTGTAATATTATCTTTGTCTTTGTTATATGGATATTCCTGCTCATTATTGGTTCAATTTGATGATTTTTAATGTCTGGCTTTTAGGTGTTATACGCTTATTTGGCCCAGGTGTTGTTTAGGGTAGAAGCAACAATATGTATTCTTATTCAGAGTAGAAACAACAATAGTAAATGTGCTTAATATGTGTGAGACACTCTCCTGAGTGCTAGAAGGACAAAAGAAAAGAAAAAGAGTCTCTATCATTAAGAATTCACATTTTGGCCAGAAAAAGCAGACATATAAATGAGTGTATTATAATACAGAAATTGATTTGTGTGTTAGAGTCTCCTTAGGCTTACTGACTGTGCCTTGGAAGGTTCCTGAGTTAATTCTCATCGGTTAAATAGGAGATGGCCACTTAGCAACACAGAATAGGGAATTCCAAAGAGAGGAACATTGATGAACAGAGCACTGACGTAAGGACTAGAAATGCTGAGGATGGAAGGTGACGATTTAAATCTGGAGACTAGAGTGTCAGACTAGGGAAGGTTTTCAGTATCCTTTTGAAGCTTGGATTTTACTCTTTAGTTGACAAGGAATCACTTAAGGGTATAGGGTGGAAAATAGTGTGGTCAGATTGTGTTTTGGGGTAGGAAAAATTCTGGCATCTGTTTTACAAGATGACTTTAGGTGGAATAAGAAGGGAGAAGTCTTCTAACAGAGAATAAGACTTGCCTTAGTAAGGTGGTAGTTGGGATGGAGAGGAGGGCATAAATTTAAGAAATATATAGAAAGTTAAATGGACAGAATTGGCTGTTTGATTAGATAGGTGGTGGAGAGTATAAAAGAAATTTTAGCCACAGGATAAAGGATATATCAGTTTTGATACTGGGATACTATATCAAATGTAGTAATGATGAATATTGTATAATGCTTTCTTATTCATAACTCAAAGCAACCCAATGTAAGAAGAGCAAATACAGTTATTAGCTTTATTTAAACAAAAGGAAATAAACTCTAGTGCCATTTAAGTAATTCCAGTGACATTATTAATACAATCAGATAAGTGATAAAGCCTGGTATTTAACCCAGGTCACCTGCCTCTGCAGCCCATGTAATTTTCACTACACCCACACCTGCTGATGCTGTGTGAGACCAGTCATCTCTCTGGATCACATGGTGACTATAACAGGCAAGCTATACAGAAAGGAATAGTATCTAATACAATCAGTGCATAGCTTTTGATAAATAGCAAATACTTGCAGTGGCATTTCTTATTTTCTTATTTGAAATATTAGTTTTGCTTTTGATGTCTTAGTTACTTTATACCATGAAAAGAATGTAACAGATGCCTCTATCATAAAACTAAGCATTTCTTCAAAGTATCCATTTATTGCTTTGGTTCATAAATGTAAATGAATGCATAATTGAATGAGAGTGGTTCTTTTAACAGCTCTAGGGTAAATTTTGAGCTTATATTTTATTAAATACCAATTTAAAATAGCATCTTCATATTATATACATATATAAACCTATGTATTTTGCATATAAACACACATACATATAAATAATATATTCCATACTTAAAGATCACATATTCTTCAGTTCTGCTCATTACTGGATACATTTTTTTCTTATGTTCTTAGTAGATTTTTTAAAATAAAATGATGCACAAGAAGGATATAATAAGGTTAATAGCTTTGTAGTATATGTCATATTGCAATCTAAATTTTAATGTCTACAATGCTTTTATGAATAAATACCCACATTACTAGGGATTGTAAAATCAACTATATTATACAATAATACAATTTTAAAATCAGGAACCACTTCATTTTACAGACGAGGAAATTGAGACCCACCCAAATGACCTAACACCCAAATCAGTGTCCTTTTGAATCATTATTCCACCATGTTTGCCATTGCATATGCTCATATTCTCTACATGTTATTGCAGGAAGATGAAGGACAGGGCCATTAATTACAAGTGCCTATGCCTACTATGAATGTTCCAGTCCATGTTGGTTCATTTCACATTTTATATCTCAGGAAAATGAAGAAGGTGAGGGGCTTCATCTAATTTATGCCTTGAAAAGTGCAAGGTAAAGTTGATTTTAATTCTGCACATTCGGTCAAATGTGCATTTTGAGTTCCTTTTTAGACGTATAATAGTTCATATGAGTCAGTACAAAATATTAACTAGCCCTCCAGCCACTGATGCCATGTATTCATAAATAATCTGGTTAGTTATAGATTGTATTTTTGACCAAAATACAAAACAAAGAAAATTGACCCGTCATTATCCTTACCTTTATTTGATGGCTCATCAATACCTCAAAAAGACGTTGTCTATTTTATTTATTTTTGTGTTTAATTTTTGTTTGTTTGTTTATGGGCTTTCTGTTCTCTGTTTTTTGTTTTTTGCTTATGTGTGTGTTAAGAATAAGGTTAAACAACCCCATCAAAAAGTGGGCAAAGGACATGAACAGACACTTCTCAAAAGAAGGCATTTATGCAGCCAAAAAACACATGAAAAAATGCTCACCATCACTGGCCATCAGAGAAATGCAAGTCAAAACCACAATGAGATACCATCTCACACCAGTTAGAATGGCAATCATTAAAAAGTCAGGAAACAACAGGTGCTGGAGAGGATGTGGAGAAATAGGAACACTTTTACACTGTTGGTGGGACTGTAAACTAGTTCAACCCTTGTGGAAGTCAGTGTGGCGATTCCTCAGGGATCTAGAACTAGAAATTCCATTCGACCCAGCCATCCCATTACTGGATATATACCCAAAGTACTATAAATTATGCTGCTATAAAGACACATGCACACATGTGTTTATTGCGGCATTATTCATAATAGCAAAGACTTGGAACCAACCCAAATGTCCAACAATGATAGACTGGATTAAGAAAATGTAGCAAATATATACCATGGAATACTATGCAGCCATAAAAAATGATGAGTTCATGTCCTTTGTAGGGACATGGATGAAATTGGAAATCATCATTCTCAGTAAACTATCGCAAGAACAAAAAACCAAACACCGCATATTCTCACTCATAGGTGGGAATTGAACAATGAGAACACATGAACACAGGAAGGGGAACATCACACTTCGGGGACTGTTGTGGGGTGGGGGGAGGCGGGAGGGATAGCATTGGGAGATATACCTAATGCTAGATGACAAGTTAGTGGGTGCAGCGCACCAGCATGGCACATGTATACATATGTAAATTACCTGCACATTGCGCACATGTACCATAAAACCTAAAGTATAATTATAATAATAATAATAAAAAGAATAAGGTTAAATGCTTAAAAATATCATTCCAGTCTGTAGATGCCTTGAGAATAGTGGAGAATCTCTAAGAGAAAGAACTATATTTTAAATACTCAGAAGTGATTTATATGTCTCAAGATAATTGCTATTACCAGGACTCCTTAAAATATTCAGTATTGACCCAAATTTGGAGAAAGAATAAAAGAAGAAAAATTAATACTAGACTCATAGAGTTATATATTCTAATTTGTTTCAATATGCTAGTTTACATTTTAATTATTAGATGAGCCTTACATTATGCACCATGAAGCAATTATCTGTAGCCTTCTTATTACTATTTATTTTATTTTTTATTTAAAAATTTTAATTATTATGGGTACGTAATAGGCATACATATTCATGAGGTATATGTGATGGTCTCATACATGCATGCAATGTGTAGTAATCACATCAGTGTAATTGGAGTTCCCATCACCTCAAACATTTATCATCTATTTGTATTAGTAACATTCCAATTTCACTATTTTAGTTATTTTAAAATATGTAATAAATTATTGTTGACTGTAGCCACCCTGTTGTGCTATAAGGTACTAGATCTTATTCATTCTTCTAACTATATTTTTTGCAAACAACCCATCTGACAAGAGATTAATAACCAAAATATACAAGAACCTCAAAGAATTTGATAGAAAAAATATAATAATACAATTTAAACAATAGGCAAAAGGTCTGAATAGACATCTCCCAAATGAAGACATACAAATGGCTAACAGGTATATGAAAAAATGCTCAACCTCATTGATCATCAAAGAAATGCAAATCAAAACTACTATGAGATGTGATCTCACCCCAGTTAAAATGGCTTTTCTTCAACAGACAGGCAATAATGAATACTGGCAAGGATATGGAGAAAAGAGAACCCTCATATACTATTGGTGGGAAAGTAAATTAATACAACCACTATGGAGAACAGTATGGAGGTTGCTCAAAAATGTAAAAATAGAACTAGCATATAATTCAGCAACCCCACTGCCATGCATTTATAAATAATCTGGTTAGTTATAAATCATATTTTTCTAAATTGTATGTTATAGGTATATTTCTAAGGGAAATTGGTACATCAGAGAGCTAGCTGTACACCCATGTTTATTGCAGCACTATTCACAATTGCTAAGATTTGGAATCAACCTAAGTGTCTATCAGTGGATTAATGGATTAAAAATGTATTACATATGCACAATGGAATACTATTCAGCCATAAAAATAACGAAATTCTAGCAACATGGATGGAACTGAAGGACGTGTTAAGTGAAATAAGACAAGTACATAAAGACAAATTTTGCCTGTTTTTACTCATATGTAGAAGCCAAAAATTAAAACATTTGAAATCATGGAGATATAGTGTAGAATGATGGTTACCAGAGGGTGAGAAGAGTAATGGGGAGAGGGGGAAGTGTAGATGGTTAATAGGTACAAAAATATGGTATGCTTTTTAATACTTTTAAAATGGCAATCTTAGGGTTAGCTGGGGTCAAGAGGATAACTCAGATGACAAGGTTAAAAAAAATAGCTAAGTCATAAACTCAGTCCCAAGGAAAAATGAAAGCGTATATTGAGTACTCGTATACTATGTGCCAGGATTATTCTGATAACTATCTTATGTAATTCTCACTGTGATCCAATGGAATTAGGCTCTGTTAGTTTTCTCATTTTTACAGATTGGAAAACCAAGATTCAAAGAAATTGTGTATATGATTATACTAAGAATTTCTAAAATTTGTATTTAAACTACAAATAATTTAACCCACCTTTTAACTACTATAATGTTAAACGATCATGGTGTAGGCGTTGAGAATGAGTAGCTGCAAACTTGACCTGATGCTGAGACCCCCAGCTACTAGTTTGTGGTTCATAATTATTTCCTGATCAGGAAGCACACTTATCAGCTCTGTGACTTTGAACAAGTCTCTATCTTTTGAGCCTGGACAGTTCATCAATAAAATGGTGATAATAATTCTTAACATATAGGCAATTATCAAGATTAAATAAGATGGTGTGCATTTTTTACAATAAATGAAGTTGCTGCAATGGTTGTTATTGGCTCCAGAATTTAGGGTTTAGCTGAATCTTGCAAAAATGTCTTCCATTCGTTAATATTCATTTGGAAGTTTAATACCTGTTTTTAATAGCCTAAAAAATTCTGACTGAGATTGGCAACTTGAAGAAGAACATTGATTTATTTAAGCTAGCAAATATTAGTTTTCTTTTCTTCTTTTGACCCTTCTTCCTTATTTCCTTTAAGTTACACTTATTATCCAGGAATTTGGAATATACACATTCCCAGAGGCATTTTATAGGCATTCTTGATCCCATTTCTGTGAGTAACATGCACTCATAAAATAGATTCTAGGATGTCTTATCTCTGCTCGCTAATATCTTTCCTGACCCCATTGGAGTCTATCCAATTAAATTGTTACTTCCTTTATATCACCTTTCCTGATCACTACCTCAGCTAGAAAAAAAAATCTTTTCTGAACTTCTAGAGGGGAAGATCCATGAGGAATGAGGGCAAGATGGCAGGGTGTTGGGTTGTAAGGTCGCACACTAAAGTGATTTACATGCGTGAAGCTTGCTTCCTGTCAAATGTTTGTTAAACAAAATGCAGTGACATGGGAATATGTTGCATTGATCTTATCCCATACACTTTTTCATTCTGGTAATTTCTTCTCATTGCCATTTGGCTTCCCTGAACTCCCAACTATGCAGCTGACTTTAGCCTTAATTTGGAATAGAGTCTTTTCTCTTTCAGGCAATGTGTAAGCAATTTTACCTCTCTGATGCACATATTCCCTTTTGAATATTTCACCAAAACAGTCAATCAAATGAAATAAATTTCCATTATGGTGATTAAGGAGGATTGCATCATGGCGGGCTGATAAAAGAGATATTTGGGGCCTTATGAGCTTTGCATTGCGATTCTCAAATTACAATTTGCAAACTTCATGTAAAATAATTAAGTATTTTTTATCAATTACATTTTCATGTATGAGACAAATATTTTAAAGTCAAAATTAACCTGTAATATTTATTTTTACATTTTTCATTAACTAAGATATTATCACTGGTGTTAGTCATCTGTATTATTCAGGATTCTCCAGACAAATAGAACCAATAGGATAGATAGATAGATAGATAGATAGATAGATAGATAGATAGATAGATAGAAAGTGATATATTATGAAGGACTGGCTCACACAACTGTGGAGGCTAAGAAATTCAATGATCTGCTGTCAGCCAGCTGGAGGCTCAGGAAAGCCCTGGTATAGGTCCAGTGTAAGCCTGAAGGCCTGATAACCATGGGAGCCGATGGTGTAAGTCCCAGTCTGAATTAGAAGACCACAAACCCAAGAGTGCCAACATCTGAGGGCAAGAGAAAATGAATGTTGCAGCTCAAAAATGGAGTGGACTTGCCCTCTCTCCACCTCTTTCTTTTATTTGAGCCCTCAACAGATTGGATGATGCCCACTCACATTGGTGAAGGTGATATTCTTCTTTGGCCAGTTTACCAATTCAAATGCTAATCTCTTCCAGAAACATCTTCACAGACACACCCAGAATTAATATTTACAGACTATCTCAACACCCTATAGCGCAGTCTAGTTGACTCAGAAAATTAGCCATCACAAGTCCCCCGCTTATTAACTCGGCACCCATATGCATCTTCTTAAACCATACTGAATCTCCAAATAAAGAAAATAACAAGGAGATAATTCTGCCTGACATGATACAACTATACTACATGTAACAGAAAACAAACTAATTCCTTAACCAGAAGAGGAGGTAAAATCCATGAGTAATGTTTATTCTTCTGATATGCAGTTGCTTAAATACGATGATGTAAAATTAACAATACTTAAATACCCTAATATAAAGTCAATACATCTTTTGTTATTTGTGAAGGGAATAAGACAGGAAAGAAAACAAAGATATTTGCTTAATATATGAATATATACATATAAGCATGTTCATAACAAAATAGGGAGGAAACACTCCTGACAATTATTTTCCTATATTCAGTATCTAGTCTTGTCTTGATAGCTGGTATTTATAACTTCTTCCATTACCCATTCTGTATTCCATTTTCCTTCAACAAGCACCTCAGCTAGTCATGGTTCTTAACTTCAGATTAAACCCAATCTTTCTTTTTGAAGAGTATGGGTTATTAGTAGCCTTGTTTGGATTGGGTTATTGTGATTTTTAATTGACCTTATATCACAGGGTCTGGCAACACTAAGCAATGCCTTAATGGATCTCCTGTATTCCAAACATACTCTTCCTCATCTCCACTGTGGAGTAGTACTCAAATTTCTTCGTGGTAGCCTGGACCAATTACCCCAGCCAGCACAGCAATTCCCTTCTTATCCTATTGATTCAGAGACATGAGAGGCTCAAAGTGGCTGGGTGGCAGTTTTGACTTCCAGCTTAACAGAATCATTTTTGTGTCTCCTGGTGGAAGCATTTATCTCCCTGGGACTAAGACCTGTAGGCCAGCAGAGCATAAAGTCATGGGAACAGGAAGCAAAACTTTTTCTAGTCTGTCACTAGTGGTAATGAGTGATACCACTCCCATTTTCACTCCTTGATTCCTGGACTCATGAATCCTGGCTATCAAAGATACAGCATCATATATTAATTGCTGATTTGAAGCACATGTAGCCTTTGAAGAACCTTGCCCCAGCCCTTCAAGGTATTCACACCTAGCTGGCACTGTAACTGAGTCTTCCAAATACCATCCCACCATTCTATTAATCAGCTGTTTCAGGATGGTAGGGAACATAGTAAGACCAATGAATTCTATCAGGATAGGCCTATTGCCACAATTCTTTTGCTGTAAATTGAGTCCCTTGATTAGAAGCAATGCTATATGAAATCCCAGGTAGATAATGCATTCTGTAAGTTCATGGATGGTAGCTTTGGCAGAAGTGTTGTGTGCAAGAAGGGAAAATTCATATCTAGAGTGTCTGTTCCAGTAAAAACAAAACATTTTTCCTTCCATGATGGAAGCAGTCCAGTTGAATCAGTCTGTCACCAGATAGCTGGCTGGTTACCCCAGGGGATGATGTCATATCTAGGGCTCAATATTGGTGTCTGCTGCCAGTAGATTGGGTACTCAGCAAATTGGTTAATGCCCAGCCACACTGGTGAGGGTGAGCTTTTTTACTCTGTTTACCAATTGAAATGCTGATCTCTTCCAGAAACACCCTTGCAGATACTCTCAGAGGTAATGTTTTACCAGCCATCTGGGCATCCCTTAGCCTAATCAAGTTGACACATAAAATTAACCATTACATTTTCTCCTTAGAGATGTCTTAGAATGCTGAAATAAGTTAATAAATTTAGTATTATTTGGAACAATCTTTGGGTCAAAATTGTACAAGTTATCAAATATTCATCAGTTTCTATATAAGTATGTTGCCCTACTAAAGATTGAGAGCTATAAAATTGTTTCTGAAAGAGAAATACCAGTTACTGAATTAACTAAAATAAAATGTAAAAAAAAGTCAGTTTTTATGTGCAAAAAATGTTCTGTGAAAACACAAAGTAGGAAATTGAAGAAGGCTTCAAGGAAGAAGTCATGTTGTATGAGCCCAAATTATAAGCATCACTTTCATGAGAGAAATTTGAGGAGGTGAAAAGAAAGAAGAGAATAGTCACAAAAGTAGGAGGCAGCAAGGTTATCTGGGAGAAAATAACCATGGAGTTCAGAAGGACTGAGGGGTGCATGAAGGCAAGTCAGGAGAGGCACTTTCCAGAGGGTTAGGCCTGACAGGCTATTTGATTTTTATCCCTGAGTATGGGGAATCATCAAAGTATGTAAGCATTACAGTGATGCAATGAGTGTGAGCCTTGGCCAGGAGGACATCTCAGCACTATGTTGAATGGTTTGAGGATGCAAGAGACAGAAGGTGGAGATCATCCTCCAGAGGACAGGCGTTAAGAGCCATTGCCAGGGCAGGAGCATTGCCAGCTTCAGTTTCGAGATTATGGAGTTTCAAGTGCTAGAGGATTATTAATTTTGGCTGACAGCTGGCAATGTGAGGTCAATAGTGAGGATGAGGCCCAGAAAGAAAAGAAATAGAGGCCTGAAGAGTGTCACCAGGTTGCCATAAGGGAAGTTGCCAGTCAGAAGATCTGAGCCTTTCACTAATGTATGAAAGAAAAGAAAACAGTGATGAAGGATCGAGATTAAGAAGAGAGCCAGAAAACAGGAAGAATCCAGCATAGCCAGTCCCAAATTACACGAAAAGATGGCAATGGATCATTTTGAAGGATGCAGAGAGAGATGGAGTAGATGGAAAAGCAAAATGGGCCATTGTATTGCATGTCCCTGAAGGACAAATCTCAAAGCACTGAGGCATGAACCAATATATGATTTCTTCAGAAAAAAAAAAAATGTAGTAAAAGGATTCATTGCATTTATATTAGTCTTTAAATTATTTTTGGTTATAATATCTGTATGATTAAAACAGTAAAATATAAGATAAAGTTGGTATTTTAACACATATCTCAACATTTACTTTTCAGTTGGATTTAGCAGTTTGAGCACCAAATAGGAAATAAGCCCTGAAAGTGTAGAAATGGAAAAAGCATAGGTTTGCACTCCCAGGGCATCAAGAAAAACAAGGAGACATTAAACTTGCTACAACATGACAGTCTGATAAGTGCGATAAAGTAATATTGAAAGTTAGTCATGAATATAAGAGGAAGATTCATTTTATTGAGAGGAGGAATAGGGATGTGAGTCTGAGGTGGTCTGGGAAGATTTTCCTGAAAATGTCACCTTACCTGGGTTTTAAAAGAAAAAGAGTTTCTAGCCAGAAAAATGAATAAAAGCAATTTTAATTTGACTAGGGTGTGTGGGTTTAGATAGTTAATCTCTCTTTAACTCAGTTTACTCACCCATAACATGAGAGAATGATCTTTATTGCAAAATATTATTTATATAATCATCAACATAGCTTTGCTCTTTATTATATGCTAAGCCCTGAGTAAAATGTTAAGGATATGGTAACGGTGATGAAAATCAAATGAAAACAAAACAAAAAAAAAATCTTTAAAATGTTTACTGTTGTCCCAAGACAAAATTAAAAGGCGCTGTCATTATGTGTTATAACTATAAATGAATGAAATGATGCTGTTGACAAAAAGAATCAAACTCTGCAAAATATTTGAAGAGATTTATTTTGAGCCATATATGAGTAACCAATGGCCCATGGCACAGCCTTGGGAGAGCTTGAGAACTTGTGCCCAAAGTGGTCAGGCTGCAGCTTAGTTTTATACGTTTTTAGGAAGCCATAAGACATCAATCAATACATGTAACATGGACACTGGTTTGGTCTGTAAATGTGGGATAACTGGAAGGGGAAGGGAGTGGTTTCCCGGTCATGGATGGATTCAAAGATTTTCTGATGGGCAGTTGATTGAAAGAGTTATCTAAAGACCTGGAATCAATAAAAAGTAGTGTCTGAGTTAAGATAAGGGATTGTAGAGAGGAAGTATTTTATTATGCAGATAAAGCTTCCAGGTAGCAGGCTTCAAAGAGACTAGATTATAAATGTCTCTTATCAAACTTAAAGAATCTGTCTTAAGGTCTGTATTTTGATGTTAATGCTGGTCAGCTGTGCCTGAATTCCAAAGGGAGGAGGGTATAATGAGGCAGGTTGGACACCCAACTTCCCATCATGCCCTGAACTAGGTTTCAGGTTAACTTTGGAATGCCCTTGGCCAGGGGGAGGATCTATTAGTTAGTTGAGGGCCTTAGAATTTTATTTTTAGTTTACAAGGCAGTAAGTGAAGCAAATGATAACCAAACAGTCTTGCTGAAGAACAGGAGAGTGTGAAGTGTGTATGAGAATGATGGGCACTAGGGCATCCTCATACCAGAGGTGAGGCAGTAATGAGAGGAGATAAGGCAGGAGCCAGAACAAGAAGGTCTCATATGCATACTGAAGGGCTTATACTTTATCTTATAGGGAAAATTAATAAGAAAAAGATTTTCAGCAGCAGGAAATATGTGGTTGAATATACATTTTTAGAAAGCTAAATAATATGCTCTTCTAAATCCTTAAGGTTTTTAATATAATCAAAGTGTTAGATTTGCAAAAGTGGTAAGGTAAACTTTGTTTCACTTTTTAAACAAATATTTATTCAGGGTGTACTATATGCCACATATCATGCCGGGCACTGAGGATGCAAAGATCAACAAAATGCAGTCGCTACCTTATAAAAGCTCAATCTATTGAGTGAGACAGCTACATCGATAATTATAATAAAACACATACAATAATAAAGATACTCACTAGGCAGCATACTTACATGAACAAAATTTCAGAACACTGGGAAATATCAATAAAATCCAGAAGATAATCATATACTTTAATGCTTGTTCTTAAGAAGTTCACAGAAAGGGTAGATTTTTGAACTAAATGCTCAAGTAAGTAACAAAAATAACATGTAAAATTATGTCTGCACCTCCTGAAAAACAATTATTATGCAAGGACACAGAGAATGATCTTGAGTGGGTTTTCCTGGCACTCCTCTTTTTGAAAAATGGGGCTAATATTTACTCATACAAGTTTCATATAAAGAATTAAAAAATGCCCACATCGTGGTCCCAGGTTTTTATCTTAAATGTAAATCATGGTCACTTCAGACTTCAATTATGGTAGAGTAAAACATGAGCCCTTAATGGAACTTTCATGAATCCACAATGATTCTAAATCATCATGTAGTGCATTTTTTCATAAATGAGAAAGTAAATGGGGACTTAATTGTTATGAGTATTGCAAATTCATATTTAACATTTAGATTGGAGATTTTTATTTAATAGTACATTTTTGATGCAAAGTGTTTACATTTTATTTATCATTTAATGAATATTTATTAAGCCTCTCCTGTGAGCCAAGTACTGTGTTGCTACCTAGAAATACCAGAGTGAAGAAGATAGAGGTGGTTCCTTTTTCTCAGAGGTTCTCATCTGGTTGGGTCACACTGTTCATTAGCAAGATGTTGGAGGTGGAACAAGAAGACATGGTATGGTCAAAGTGCAGGAAAAGACACTGGTTTGGGTCTTGGGAGGCAGGACTTTTTCTCCAGAAGGTATAATATCTCATTAGGAAACTAAAGAATGAGTAGGAGCTAGACAAGAAAGAAGCTTTGCATTCTAAGATAAAGGTCTAGCCCCAGGTGGAAACAAAACTTGGAGACAAGCCTAAGCATGGCATGTTTGAAGAACTGAAAGAACAGCAGTGCAGCAGGAGCTTGGAGAATGGGGGGGGGGGGGCTACTGGAAAAAAATGAGTCTGAAAAAGTAAAGAGGGCCACATTTCAAAAGTCTTTGTAAATTATACTTATAAATTTGACTATTGTCACTACTATGAGTAGTGAAGATAAGATTTTAGTTTTAAAACTGTTGAGAACTGGATGAGCCAAGGTGGAGTCAAGGAGACAATTTAAAATGCCTTTGAAATAATCTAGGCAAGGTATTTTGTTGATTTTGTTTCTGGCGTGGGGACCTGGGTGAGTTGTACTACAAGTCACTAAGGTAGGTTTCTGTGTGGATGGCACTGGCCTCAAGCTGCTGTGACACCCAGTTTGAAGATAATTGCCTCTCCTAGTCCATGCTTTCACAGCACCCTGTATTCTTCCCACTTCAGTACCTAAATGTAGTATTATGATTAATTTCAGTATTAGCACTTAACACTCTCTGTAGTGAAACCTGAGTTCCAGTCTTTATGAAATATTGTCTTTGGCTGGTCTGAGTGCAGTGGTGTTTACAATTAATTGATCACACACAGTTACAGATTTCTTTATTCCTTGTCCATTCCCATTGCTTCACTTGACAGGCCTAAAAATAAAAATAATAATAAAAAAAGAAATGTCATCATTGAACAGGTTTTTCTTCTATGTAGAAAGTTCGTTGTGTCTGCTTTCCTTATCCTGCCCAACCCCTCTACCTGCTCTTGCCATCACACACACACACAGACACACACATACACCTGCACACGTCGCGTTGACGTGGTGTGCTTCTATCCATTACTTAGACTGTGTCAGGGCTATGAAGTCTTTAAGACATTAATATTTAGCACAATTTCTAGCAGATATTTACTAAATCAGACTAGCTGAAAGGTAACAATGGGAATATTGTTCTTAGCTAATGCTATAGGTATGGGAAGAATAAAAGGTAAGGGCAATTATGTAGTTTGGAATTGCCTAGTAGAACAAATCTACAGTCCGCAATTAGGAAATGTAGTTCGCGTTATTTACAGCACTAAAAAATTAGTGCTTTGGAATGCATGCTAATCTCAGTCTATTTAGGAAGAATTCACGTAAAGAGAAGTTGTATTGAATTGTACCCTACTACACTAAAAATGATTATGCTTTCTGAACCATCTATCATATAGTTACTAGGAATAACTGAATTACAATCACTCTTACGCTGAGATTGTTGATGTACATTAAGATATATTGTCCTAATTTCTAAAATATAGGAACATATTCCTTAAGATTTATTTTCTTGTTTTTCTGTGAGGACCTACCATTTCAGAGTTTAAACTGTTTACATTTTATTTTTGTTACATTTTCTATATTCATATTTATAATTCCTTTAGAAAATAATTCAGTATGAAATCACCATCTCTCTAAGTCACATTGTTGAATGTTAATAACTTCTTTGTTGTAACAGCATTATCAGTATTTCTGAGTGGAGAGAATAGAAATTAGCATTTTATGTTGTCTGCAGAGAAGTTTCCAGGCACTGAGGTATTTTAGATAACCTTTGCCCATAATTAATAATATGGATATTTTTGTTCCCTTGAGATGGAACAGACATTATCAAGTGCTTACACTGTCCAGAGTTTTAACCTTTTGGGATTCTTTGATTTAATTTGAGAGAACATCACCAGGTCTCAAGAATATGATGTGGACATTGAGATCTTGATCCAATTACAGTTGCAAATCTCTTCCTATTCTTTCTTATCAAGACTGAAACTGACTGATATGTTCAGCAAGAATTTTGCCAGTTTAATGGAAAATAAAGAACTATGGGAAGAAAAGACTAGTATAAAAACATACATAGGTTTAAATGTCCTTACTCTATGATAATTAGAATGAAATAAATTGAGGGCAAATACAATGTTTTTATTCATAGTTGAATCCTAAATACCCAACAGAGTGTTGAATCGTGGTATAGTATAACATTCAAGCAAATTCTGACATTGACAATCTACAATAATTGCAAAGAGAAGGTTGTGTTTTATAGGCCTTTTGACTGGCTTCCCACTCTGAGCAATTGGCCAGCTCCTGAGCAGGTTGACTATAAGGGCCACATTATCTCTTAGAAATTACACTCCTCATGGACACTCAGGATAAATGCCAAACGATTGGTCAAGTCTACAAGACTATTTATTATCTACCTAACCTGGATTTCTTGGATGAGATATGTTCCCAGTCAGAATGACAATTGAATATCCTCCATTTTAGAAATGACAAATAGTTTTCATCTTTTGTCTTAGTTGCAAATATTGCTAGTGGCTTCCT
Source organism: Pongo pygmaeus (assembly GCF_028885625.2). NCBI lineage: Eukaryota > Metazoa > Chordata > Mammalia > Primates > Hominidae > Pongo > Pongo pygmaeus. The sequence goes on along the minus strand of NC_072390.2, from coordinate 48,493,864 downwards.
ATCCTGCTGATATATTATGTTCTGGCTCAGAAGGAAAAATTGTCAATTAAAAGTTGTCAGGCTGGGCGTGGTGGCTCACGCCTGTAATCCCAGCACTTTGGGAGGCCGAGACAGGTGGATTACGAGGTCAGGGCTTCGAGACCAGCCAGCCCAACATGGTGAAACCCCATCTCTACTAAAAAAATACAACAATTAGCTGGGCATAGTGGTACATGCCTGTAGTTCCAGCTACTCGGGAGGCTAACACAGGAGAATCGCTGGAACCTTTGAAGTGGAGGTTGCGGTGAGCCGAGATTGCACCACTGCACTCCAGCCTGGTAACAGAGCAAGACTCTGTCTCGGGGAAAAAAGAAAGTTGTCTCGTGAGCATGGCACGGGGGAACACCTTTGCCATTCCTGAGATAATGCTGTGCAGCTCAAAATTATCAGCATGATCTTCCTCTGAAACATCTGGTCCCAGCTCACACAGGTACTCCTCTCCCAACCCTGTAAAGGAAATTACCAATAAACATTGACCTATAAAAATAAGCTCTTAAAGATACTAGTCAATAAACATATTGTATGTACATTCATAATTGCCTTAGAAAATAACATTATATTTTTATAATATTTCTTAGTGTGTTATATTCATAATAACAATGTAACAATTATTGTGATTATATAGATATTATAAAAGAAAAGAAAAAATTAGCATTATCTAGCCAGGTGTGATGGAACACACCTATAGTCCCAGCTACTCAAGAGGCAGAGGTGGGAGGATTGATTGAGCCAGTCCAGGAGTTAGAGGCCACAGCCAGTAAACTATGATTGTGCCACTGCACTCCAGCATGGGCAATGGAGCAGACTCTGTCTAAAAAAAAAAAAAACCAAAAAACTCAGCATTATCTGTATCAAAAAAAAAATGTTGAGGGACAATACACCTACTTCTCTGAATTTAGACATCATAAAAATGAGGGAGTTGCACTACGTGGTCTCTTCAGCTCAAAAATCCACTGTACAAAATCTACTTTAAGATTTCTGAAGGACTGTTAGCAAGCAGTTTAAGAACATTGTCATTGTCTTCTCTCTCCACATTGTTTTTTACATTCTACTCAGCAACTATAAGTACATGGTGATGAAAAATGTAAGTGAAGCCTGTGGAAGGGGAAGAAGAGTGAGGAGGAAAATAAATACATTTCAGGGGCCATCTATGTACTAAACTCATGGAAGTGTTTTCCCTACAGATCCTCCGTAGCACATCTCCTGGTCATTCATTAATTTAATTGACAAGCAAGCAAACATTGATTGAACACTTGTCATGTGGACATACTGAACCTGTGCCTCATTACTGAAACATTAACTTTTAATTTTCATATATTTAAAAAGTGTTGTCCAAAATTATACCATCTATGTGCATATATCTTTGTTTCCTCGTATATTTTCTCTTTTTCAAGTCAGTTCATAATTTTGCAAGCTTTTTCTCTACAAATCATGTAATAGATAGCATAAATATAAGAAAAGCCTGGGCCTTTCTTTTTCTGCCCACAACTATATTCTTCTGTCAATTAACCACATTTTCTCTTTCGTCTGTTATTCCTGACCTCAAAAGTTACATAATACTGGGGAATTATGGAGAAAAAGAGTGATTTCATATAGATAAAAAAGAGGTAAGCAAATCTATGGTTTATGTTGAAAGGGAATTGGCTAACCTATTCCATCAACTCTTTCTTTTTTAGTAGCATTATTGGTAAAGATTCATATACCATACAATTCACCGATTTAAAGTGTACATTTCAGTGGTTTTTAGTATACTCGCAGATATATGCAGGCATCACTATGGTTAATTTTAGATTTCCATCACCTCACAAAGAAACATTATACTTCTTAACTATGACTCTCTTTCTTCCCATCTTACTCATCTCTAAGCAACCACTAAACTACCTCTGGCTCTGTAGATTATTCTATTCTAGACATTTCACATAGGGAATCATATATGATGTTGTCTTTATGACTGGTTTCTTTAACACAGAATACTATTTTTTAAGGTCTGTCCATTTTGTAGTATGGGTCAGTATTTCATTCCTTCATTATTCAGCCCAGTGGACAATAATATTTCATTGTACAGGTATATAATACCAAATTTTGCTTATCTGTTTATCAATTGATGGACATTTGGGTTGTTTTTACTTTTTGGCTATTATGAATAATGCTGCAATGAAATTCATGTACAAATTTTTATGTGAATATATGTTTTTATTTTGTGGGATTTATATATATATATGGAGTATATATATAAAGTATATAGAGTATATATACTTACATATAAATATATGTGTATATATTTATATATAAAGTATATGTGTATATATTTATGTAAAGTATATATACTTATTTATATATATACAGTATATATACAAAGTATATACTTTGAAGTATAGTTTGATGTGAAGTAATGTGATGCTTGTGGCTTTGTTCTTTTATAACCAGAAAAGTCAAAGCAATCCTATGCAAAAAGAACAAAGCCAGAGGCATCACATTACCCCCACTTCAAACTATGCTTCAAAGCCACACTAACCAAAACAGCATGATATTGGTACAAAAACAGATATATAAACCAATCAAAAAGAATAGAGACCCCAGAAATAAAGCCACACACCTACAACCATCTTTGACAATGTGAATGAAAATAAGCAATAGGGAACAGACACCCTATTCAATAAATGCTGCTGGCATAATTGGCTGTTGATATGCAAAAGAATAAAACTGGAAACCTACCTTTCACCATATCAGAAAAATTAATCCAAGTTGGATTAAAGACCTCAAACTATTAAAATTCTCCAAGAAAACCTAGGAAATACCCTTTTGGACATCTGCTTTGGCAAAAAATTAATGAGTAAGTACTCAAAAACAAATGCAACAAAAATTGACAAGTGGGACCTAATTAAACTGAAGAGCTTATGCACAGCAAAATAAATTATCAACAGAAAACATACAGAATTGGAAAAAATATATTTGCGAATTATGCGTCTGACAAAAGTTCAATATCCAGAATGTGTAAGGAACTTAAACTAAGAGTTGAACTACCATTTGACCCTGTAATCCCGTTACTGGGTATATACCCATAGGAAAATAAATTATTCTACCAAAAAGACATATGTACCTGTATGTTCATCACAGTGCTATTTGCAATAGCAAAGACATGGAATCAAGCCAGGTGCCCATCAACAGTGGACTTGATAAAGAAAATGTTGTACATATGTGCCATGTAATACTATGCAGCCATAAAAGAAGAATGAAATCATTTTCTTTCTAGCAAGATAGCTGCAGCTGGAAGCCATTATTCTAAGCAAATTAATACAAAAACAGAAGACCATGTGTTCTCACTTATAAGTGGGCGCTAAACATTAGGTACACATGGAAATAAAGATGAGAGCAACAGATCCTGGGAAATACCAGATGGGAGAGGGAAAGTGTTGAAGTACTACCTATTGGATACTATGCTCACTACCTTGGTGATGGATTTATTCATACTTCCAACCTTAGCATCATGTAATATGCCTTTGTAACAAACCTGCATATGTAATCCCTGATTCTAAAATAAATTTGAAAAAAACATCTTGGACTTAAATTAAAATAAATAGATACAAAATTCATTTTTGCATTGTTCATTACAAATGTACAGAAATACTATTGATTTTTGTATATGAATCTTGAATCCTTCCATTTTCAACTTTCTGTAATTATTTCTAATAGAGTTTTAGGAGACTGCTTAGGAATTTCTACATATGAGATTATGTCATCTGTGAATAAAGATGGTTTTCTTTCTTTTTTTTCCATTCTAAATGGCCTTATCTCCTTCTTATCTAACTTCACTAGCTAGAATCTCCAGGACAATTTTGAATAGAAATAGTGAGAGCATACATCCTTGTCTTTATTCTGATCTTTGGTGAATTCATCCAGTCTTTCAACATTAAGTATGATATTAGCTGAAGTAGATAATATTTCAAGACTTCAATACCCTACTTCCTGGAATGGTTAGAATAACTAGGTAGAAGAACAACAACAACAAAAAGAAGACTTAAACAACATTATACTCCAGCTAGACCTAATAGACACTGATAGACTACTCCACCCAACAACAGCAACATACATGTATTCTTTTCCATTACTATGGATCATTCTCCAAGTTAGGCCATATTCTAGGACGTAAAGCCAATCTTCATGAATACAAATTTATTGAAATCGTACAAAATGTGTTCTGACTCCAATAAAAATTAAATTAGAAATAAAAAAAATGACACTTGCAAACTCACCAATATGTAGAAATTAAACAATACATTCATAAATAACCAACCAGTCAATGAAGAAATCAAAAGGTAAGTTAGAAAATACTTTGATGTGACCCGATAGAAGAAAGGAAAGGAAGGGTTTTGGTAGACGTTTCTCTGAGATTCATTAAGTTCCCTTTGATTTCTAGTTTGTTAAGTTTTTCTCATGAAATTATGTTGGATTTTTGTCAAATGCTTTTTGTGTGTCTATTGAGACAATATTTTTATTCTGTTGATATGATTGACAGTTTTTTAGATATTAATTCAATATAGTCCTGAATAAATCTTAGTAGATCATATAATAGGTACAATTATATTCATGTGCTTCTGGACTTGGTTTGCTAATATTTTGCTGAGGATGTTTATAAAAAATTAGTAGTCTTTAGTTTTCTTTCTCTGTGATGTATGTAGCTGGTTTTGGTATCAGAGTAATATTCAATTCATAGATAAAGTTGGCAACTGTTCCCTTTTCTTCTATTTCTTAGAAGAGTGAATAATTGATAGTCATCTGTTTTTAAACGTTTGGTAGAATTCAAAAGTGAAGCAATTTGGGACTTGGCTTTTCTTTATAATAGTTTTTGACTACTAACTCAGTGCCTACACTTATATGTCTACCATGATTGCTTATTCTTAAGTCAGTTTCATAGTTTGTGTATTTCTAGGACTTTTTCCATGTCATTTAAGGTATTAATTTATTGGCATTTAATTGTTCATAGTATTCTTTATAGTCTTTTTTATCTGTTAGTTCCCTGTTTCATTTATATTTGGAACATTAGTTTTTCTTTCTTTTCATTGTTGATCTACTAAAGTGTTGTCTTTTTGTTGACCTTTTCAAAGAACCAGCTTTTGATTTTATTCATTTTTGCCTACTGTTTCTCTATTCTCTATTTCATTAATTTCCACTCAAATTTTCATTATTTTCTTTCTTTTGCTTTTACTACATTTTGTTTGTCCTTTGTTTTCCTGTGTGTTAAGGTGGAATTTTCAGTGATTGATTTGAGATCTTTATTCTTTTTTAATATAAGTGTCTACAGCTAGAAATTTTCCACTAAGCACTGCTTTAGTTGCATCTCACAAGATTGGGTATGTTGTGTCATCATTTTCATTTACTTAAAAGTATTTTCTAACTTAACTTTTGATTTCTTTATTGACCAATTGGTTATTTGTGCATGTATTGCTTAATTTCTACATATTTGTGAGTTTGTGATTTCTAATTTAATTTTTGTTGAAGTCAGAACACATTTTATACTATTTCAATAAATTTGCATTCATGAAGATTGGCTTTATGTCCTAGAATATTGTCTAACCTGCAGAATGATCCACATGCACTTGAAAAGAATACATATATATTGCTGTTGTTGGGTAGAATATTCTATCAATGTCCATTAGGTCTAGCTGGAGTATAATATTGTTTTTAGGTCTTCTGGTTTTTGTTGTTTTTCCTCTGCCTAGTTATTCTGTCTATTCCAGGAAGTGGAGTATTGAAGTCTTCAACTATTATCTATTATTATTTAATTGTCTATTCATCTTTCATTGATGTTATTTTTTCCTGTATATTGATATAATACTGTATTATTAGGTTCATATAGTTTATAATTGTCATATCTTCCTGATAGATTTTGTCATTGTAAGATGTCTCCTTTTATCTCTAGTAGCAGTTTTTTGTTTTAAAGTCTATTTTGTCTTATGTTAATGTAGCCACTCAACCTTTTATGGTTTCTATTTTCATTATATATCTTTTTCCATTCTTTTACTTTCAGTATATTTGTATCTTTGAATCTAAGTGTTTCACTTTTAAAAAAGCATATAGTTGTATTTTGTGTTTTCTTTTTTTTCCTCTTCTGTCAGGTCAAATCTACTGTTAATCCCTTCTAGTAGAGTTTTTATTACAATCACTATACTTTTCAACTCCAGAATTTCCATTTGATTCTTTTTATGATTTCTATTTATTGATATGAAATTCTCATCATATCTTCCTTTACATCTTTAATCACCGCTTCTTTTTGTTTTTCCAACATATTTATAATGGCTACTTTGACATCTTATTCTGTTAAATCTAACATCTGGTCACTCATACAGTTTCTGTTGCCTATTTATTTCCAGTATACAGGCCATACTTTCCTGTCCCTTTGCATATATTAGGGTTTTGTTGTTGTTGTTGTGGGAAACTTCCCATTTTATATACTTCAGGTACTTCCCACCTCCTAACCCCCAACACAGGGTTTGTTATTGTTATTTGCTTGTTTATTTGGTTAGTGACTTTCTTGATTATTTCAGTGAAGTCTATTTTCCCCTTTCTACTACATCATGTTAAGGGTCTGATGTTGCTTCTCAGGGAAGTGGAGCTTTGGGTATGCCCACACTCACCCTGGATGACAGTGGTTTTGTTAAGCTCTCTTAGACTATTTATTTCTCTAATCACACCCAGCTATTAGTTGCCACTAATTACTGGCTGATATTTCTATTATTTTTAACAATGCACTGGAGTATAATTTGCTGTTCAGACTAATGCTGTACAGACTAAGGCAATAAAATTCAGGTGCCTTTGAAGGAATGGTTACCAAGGTCAGTGTTTGAGGTTTGTTCTGTCCCCAGGAAGGCACCTCCTAATTGTCTCTTTCCTTGTTCTCTCCTGCAAACTAACTGCCCTACAGTTTAGTCTATATTTTCAATTAATCTGCCAATCTTCTTCCAGTTGCCTTCCACTAAAACATTTATTTAGTTTTTGGAAGTTCCCTTAGCCTAAAACTTCTCTTTGCTCTGTTGCAAATTAATTTAGTTTCTTTAGTAAGAGATTAAGTGCTACATTATGGTCTCCTTCTCCTCCCAGGCAAAGTCTCTGGAGCTGGGAGTGAGGACAATGATGTACTTCTCTCCAACTGACACCTCTACCTTAGGAACTGAGCTCTAGTGTAGGTGAAGCTTCCATTCTATGAATGGAGCCTGATTGAAAGAGATGTGCTCCCACTTTGACTACATTTACCTAGAACTTGGTTTTAGCAACAAGGAGCTGAATGCCGGATGAGAAATGCTGAGATCTCGCCCCTCCTGGGTAGATAGCACTCTTACTGGTAGCTCTGAATTTTTGCTACATCAGTCTGGGGTGAAGTTTCTGTCTCAACTGGAAGCGGGTTGTTGTGAGAGTGATCTTGGTTCAAATACCACAGACTCTCACCGTTATTACTAAATCTTAGCAGTTATTTTTGAATAGATGTTTCCGCATTTACTGTATGCCCTTAGGATGACTTCCAGAGACTTTTTGTTTGTTGTATGTTTTATAATTTTCACCAATTTTGCTGAGGTATGGGTCTACAGAGCTCTTCGTGCTGTCATAACAGAGTTGATCTGGACTGTCAACTCTTGAGAAGTGAAATTAAGTAGTTTAAAAAGACATCCATAATTGTTAACTGTTCAATACATTTTTAGGGAAATGTATCAGTTTATCTTACACCATTTTGAATTTAGACTACAAAAGAAAAATAGATTTAGGGTTGAAACGTTAGAATGTGAATTTATTTAATTTTATAAATCAAAACTTAGTTATGCAAATGCCAAGCAAAATTTCAGGTTAAGTAGATCAGAATGGAGAGAAAATAGATTTCCAAAGTATAAAAACCATTCTCATGTTGTACTGGAGTATCTATCATTAACATTCTCCTGTTAACATTTAAAAAAGATCTATGCACATGCTGATGGGGGAATTAACCTCTGAATCTGTAATGTCAAGTATTTTCCATAAAAAGCTTACAGATACATGCTTAAAGAATTTGCCTTTTTACAATTAGAGATGACACTACTAATTTTACAAAAATAACTTTATTAATTTTATTTGCAGATATATCAAAAGTACAAAAACCTAGGACTTCATTTTGTCTCATTTTATGCCTCCCATTGATAACCTATCCATGTACAGTCTAGAATTCAGTTTAGCTGGAGCAACACTGTTCAATAGAACGGTTTACAAAGGACAGAAATGCTCTGCTGTGTCTAGTATGGCCACCACTGGCTACGTGTGGCTATTGAGCATGGGAAATATGGTTAGTATGACTCAAGAACAACATTTTTAATTTTACTTAATTTTACCTGATTTAAATTTAAATTGATACACGTGGCTAGCTGCTATTATATGGGAACCACAGAGCTAGAGTAATTAGCTAATGGTAATTCTGATGCATTGATCCATTTATAATTCCCCTCCCTATCTCACATCTGTCAGCACACATAGAGTAGCACTCACCAACACCACAGTTGTAAAAAAAAAAAAACGCTGTGTAATCGTTTCACTGTAAAAATAATACAATAGGATTAATTGTTGTATCCCAGAGAAACCAAGTATACAAGATAATTTAATGACTGTCAACAGAGTAGATGTTAAAGAGTAGAAATAAAAACATTTAGTTTATTTTTATTATTTCTACCATTATATTTTGAAGCAATGTGCAATTTAAAATAAAAATATGCATTCATTTATAAATAAAGTTTCACTCGGGTGGATTTTTACATGAGAGATCCAAGAAATGTTGAGCAATATAATAGGTAAGTTTCCCAAACTCTGTGGCAGGTTCAATGAGTGGTAGAGTCAGACTGATAGAGAACAGATGTTTTCCATATTGGAGTCAGCTAGAGGTGGAGGGGTAAGCAGTTGTGGATATTGGTGAGAGGATGCTTAAGGATATAATTAAATATTTAAGTTGAACGAGAAGAAAATGAAAGTGAGCAGAGACCGGTAGATTGGGAGAAATTTGAGCCAAAGGATTGGACACCTTTACGAAGGCAGGTAACAGGCATAGCGGGTATAAGATATTGAAAGTTTGTAAATAGAGTAAGTTTTAATTAGATAATTGAAAACTGGGATTTTGTATTTTTATAAAAGCATTCATTATGATAACAAGATCTAGGTTATGAGCTTAAGCCTGTCTGGCTGAAATGGCATGAAAATGAATGTCATTTGAACTGAGAAGTATGTGGAATTACTAGACCAGATATTTGTATGAATACATCAACTTTAAGGACATGGAATTCACTCAGGACAGGGATGCCATTTAGGATGGAAAGGAAGACTGTGGGCTAGGTGATAGGTACTTCTTTAAATTCTGGGAAGTGGACAATAGGTAAATGATAAAGACGAGGGAGCAGGGGTTGTTTAATTGGATAACACAGATTTCAAAGGAAGAGTTATTTTCATATAACTGTAGAAGAATAAATGGCTGTAAGGGTCAGTGTAGGTCTAGGAGTATAGCAGCCCAATGTCTAGACCTTGGCGATTTGTAGGATTTGGACAACCATGCAGTATAAATCGACAAACTGCACCAATAAGGCAGGGACTCAGGGAAGGCCAGGTTCAACATATGGCAAGGAGAAACAGGAAGCATGTTCTGTTCTACAAAAATTAAGGGGACAAAGAGATGTGTCTGCTATGGAAGGGGGTGGTTTCAGAGGGTACAGCTGGAAGATCTGGGAGTCAGAGGAGGTAACCTATGTGAAAGTTATACAGCGTAATAGGATGTTTCAGAGAATGAGTGAAGTGTGTACATTTTGGGTAGTGACCAGTTATGATCTGATGTGAGATACAAAAAAATAGCTCACTTCCATTTTCTAAGAGAGGTTATTTTGTAAAGTTGTTTTGATGTCACTAAAACTGACAACTTCTTTATCTTCATGTCACAATTACAATACCTTATTTGATTTTTCATCATACACTTCAAAGTCTAAAATTATGTTGGTTACTTGTTTTTGATTATCTTCCTTCCCTAGTACAAGATAGTTTCCCATGAGAATAGGATCTTGTGTTTTAGTCTGCCACTACACCTCAGCCTCTAGAACAGAGCCTGGTACATAACAGGTGCTCAATAAATATTTGGTAAACAAAATAATCAACTCATTTATATTCTGATATGTGATCATGATTGGGAGATAAGACTAAAGGAGTTATGCATTGCTTAATGTACATTGCACATGCTATATAGGGCATAATGATCATGTCACAGCTATAATGAAGTAACAGTAAGGAAATTGTAACACAGGTATGGTAATACCTTTTATTTTGTCAAACATTTACACAGTGCTTTAATATGCCAGGAACTATTCTAATAGCTTTACTAACATCAACTCTTTTATTATGAATGATGAATTGTTATACTTCCCTAGTAATTCCTTAAAAACTTGCTTCATGCTCTATAAATATTTGGCTTCAATCTTTGAAATATGCTGAGCATGAAAATGTCATCTTCCCTCTGTCTCTACAGAAAATAAATATTATAAAAAGATTAAGCAAATATCCTTAGTAGATCTTCATTGGGCCACTCTTTACAAAATTGAATCTTTCTTTTTCGAATGCCACACAATAACCATTCAATAGATACTGTATTAAAAGTTATCTCTTGGCTTGGTTTCTAGCAAGCTGTCTTCATTGTCTTGTGTAAAAACATGTATGCTATAAATTTTTCATATTTTTTTACTCAGCTGGTTCATAATTATTAACAAATGCCACCATTCAACTTACTAAGATGCAATGGTGAATGGCAGCATATCCCTTTAATATCACTAACCAGCCTATATTTTAGGTCTTCATTCAGAATGACTTGCCAATGATATATATAAATTTTTTTTTGTAGAGATGGGGTCTCACTCTGTCACCTAGGCTGGAGTGCAATGGTGTGATCATGGCTCACTGCAGCCTCGACCTCCTGGGCTCAGTTGATCCTCCCCACCTCAGCCTCCCAAATACCTGAGACTACAGGTGTGCACCACCATACCTGGCTAATTTTTTGTAGAAATGGGCTTTTTTATCTTGCCCATGCCAGTCTCAATGTCCTGGGTTCAAGCAGTCCTCCAGTTGGCTTCCCAAAATGCTGTGATTATAGGCATGAGCCACTGCACCCAGTCTTGCCAATAATTTTAAACCTCTATTTTAAAAAACTTGACAAAAATTTCCAAGTTGTACTTGGTTCCATTGCTCACAGAAAAGGAAGAAGGTAAAATATAGGGGCTTTCAAGGCCTTTTTTTGTCTTTGACAGAATTCCAATATATACAGTGTATATACCATGTGGTGTAGGTGTCTTCTTTTCCTTCCCCAGAGGATGCATATCTGGCTGTCTTGGGTGGGGAGGGAGGGAAACAAGTGTCTGCATCCAGGTAATCAATTTTACTCACTCTTCAGCTGTGTCATAATCTACATCATCTATACTGGGTTGAGCCTTACTTGCTCCAAATCTGTAGTAATCAGTGGGGGAATGCTTTTTGTGTTTCAAGAGTCCACAAAGAATCTCATGCCCATGAGGAGAGTAACTATGAAAGAGGAGCTGCCCCCACCTCTCCTGCATCTTCTTACATGAACAGGGCTTCATAGTTTGGACCGTTTCCTGAGATGAGTAATCTTTCCCAAAAGAAATGATCAGGTCTCAAGTACCTTCTTATGTTTGAACATTTCACACTTCTAGCATCCTCTGAAACTGAAATCTTCACCTTTGTCTGGTTTTATGGCCACTCCCATGTATAGAAGTAGGGAGGTCTAGTGATAGCTTCTTGGGGTGGGGAAGAGTGGAGGAATAATATTGACAGTAGGCATTTTACTTCTCTGGCTAAGGGTTTAATTTCCTCCAAAGTGTAGAGTCAATTACACTTTGCCCTATGACAGTGTTTTTCTTTTTCAAAAACAACCTTATGGCCTGCATAAGAATTTCATATTTCATTAAAAACATTTGGACCTTGTCTTCTAACCTGGAAACCCAAGACTTCATATGCTAAGTGAGCATTTCCCCCTGTGTTTGACCTCCTTCAGGAAAATGGCAGGAAATGAAGAGTTTCTTCTTCGTTCTTGATTTTCTTCTGTGGTTAGGAAAGTAGTAGGGTAGAGTATGTGGAGTGGGGAGGGTGCTTTCACTTCACCAAGCTCCACTGATAAAAGCAGAAATCATCTGGCTTCAGTATGCATGGGGACATCAGGGTGGCTCCAAGTCTCCTCAATTCAGCCTGCCCACTGCTGCCTACCTACTGCTATGCCCTTCCCTATAGGTGGCTGCTAGTCCATAGGAGATCAACAGTATACTGGGAAAAGAACAGTATTTCGATTCAGGAGACCTAGGAATAAATCCTGGCTCTAATACCTTTGTCACTTTGGGTTAATTATTTAATCTTTCTTCATCTCATATAATTCATTTATAAAAATGAGAACACTGATTCTTTCCTGCAGTTATTGTTGCTTTTGGAATGAGGATTATCACAGATTCTAAATCCAAACACACATTATATGCTGCAAAGGATCAAATATGGGATAATTATATTCTTGTCCAGCTTAAGACCACAAAAACAGGCTTTGCCACATTATTGCCCAAACCGTAACAGTTCTGAGCCCCTACTTAGTCAGGGAGTGAATTGTTTTCCCCTGCTGTTCTCCTCCCCATGTCATTCCTAGAAGCTTTAGTGAATGCTTTCCAGTCATTCTCGTGATCAAGTGTCATTCATCTATAGCATGCTTCTGTGAAGCTTTCAGGGTCACTTTCCAACTGCTGTATGATGTACTTTCCAAGCTCCGATCACGATCATGGTCATTTCAGCCCCTATCACCCAAAGCAAATAGGAGGCCCTAGTGTTATTTTTCAGTCTAGCTTTTATGGCATACTTTATATACAACAAAATTCACCATTTTTAGTGTAAAGTACTATGAGTTTTAACAACCATATATAGTTGTGTAACTACCAACAAATCAAGATATAGAGAAGATTCACTGGCCCAAAAAATATCCCCCCAAATTCCCACTTTCCATTCAGGAGTACATGCCTGCCCCAATCCCTACCCACTGACAATCACTAACCTTTTTTTTTTTCTCTATTTTTCTGCCTTTTTCAGAATGTCAGATCAGTTGAGTCATACAGTACCTACTGATTAGTATCCCAATATATGGATCTACCACAATTTATTTACCAGCTGAAGCACATTTGTGCTTTCTCCGTTTTTTTTGCAATTATAAATAAAGTGGCTATAAACATTTACAAACAGGTTTTTGTGTGAACTTACATTTTCATTTCTTTTGGGTAAATAAATGTGAGATTTTTTTGATTGTATAAACATATGTTACATTTTTTTAAAAATGCCCAACTGATTGTCAAAGTGGCTGTATGATTTTGCATTCTGGCAGGTAATTCTTTCCAGTGGCTCTACAGTAGTCCCCTGATCTTTGGTTTGGCTTTCCATGGTTTCAGTTATCTGGGGTTAACCATGGTCCAAAAATATTGAATGCAAAATTTCAGAAATAAACAATTCATGAGTTTTAAACTGTGCTTTGTCTTCAGTAGTGTGGTGAAATTTTGTGCTGATCCTCTCAGTCCTGCCTGAGTTGTGAATCCTCCCTTTGTCCAGTGTATCCACACTATACATGCCTTCTGCCCATTAGTGTTTTTATGAAAAGTTCAAGGGCATATTTAGTTATTTATTTAGCTGTTTGGACTATTCTGTTTCATGTAAATTGACACCTTTACATTATACTTTGGTTTACAGTTCCTCTGAGTTGTAAAATAAAACAATATTATTTGCTTTTGTCCATAAAGAAATTAAAAGAGCAATACTAGATTTCAAACCAATATATTGAATAGCCACAATTACAGTTTTTAACAAATATTACTTTCAGATTGATAAATATAAGAGAATATAACATGGTTTGCCTTATAAAGTACTTGTTGATTTACATAATTAGAAAGTTCTTATCAGGCACACTTGTTTTTCTTCCTTGATTTATTTTATTTTACTTTGGCTAAAGAATAAAGCCAAATCGTTTTATTTTCATAAATGGCATATTCTATAAAGCCAAGAGGTTTATTTGATGAAAAGTTTATGACCATTTCTAGTGATTATTTATTCATCTACATATATATATCCCAATTTCTTCATCTGTAAAATGTATGTAGGTGATAACCATTGGTTCTTTGATTACTCTCGGCTCAAGTCTATGATGAGGCAATAGACTTAGAGAGATTAAGGAAGTCAGAACTTAGCATTCATTTTAAATCTACTTCTGTATATTTCATGCCTTTCCCAACATACAACAAAGATAGATTATGGATAAAACTTTACCCAATAATCTGCTGAATGTACAGCATTTGCTGCAAAACTAAAAATTTTGATAGCACTTTATTTCACCCCTATTGTGACAGTTAGTGTGTTTTGCTATAATAGAAAATATTGAGGAAGACAAGACATGAGGGTCTTTTCTTATTAGCCTAGAGGAAAAACAAATTGGAGTGACTAAAAGGCGATTTTTGAGGATCAGGTCTAACTGTGAGTAATAAATCATTGGTAAGCAAAAGTGATGGTCCTGAAAGTTTTATCCTCTCAATAGATGACATAAAATAATTTGTATAGGATTGAAAAATAAACACAAACAAAATGTGAAATACTTGATAACATTTTATGTAATCAAAATATTGGAAATTCAGATATTTAGAAACTCACAATTATGTGCCTATCAAGGTTTTATTTCCCCATTGGTCAGAAGATATGTGCTGCCTCAGCAAACACTTTTAGATTCCTGAATTCCTCAGGTGTCAGAAACATTACCCTCAAAAATAACCTCGTGTGAGATTTTACAACTGTGGTAAACATTTAGAGTTGCTTCTTTAAATTTTTAAGAAAATTTTAAAGCTAATTGTTAAAATAGTTAATGTTACTTGTTTGATGCATTGTATCATCTTTTTTCTTTGGGAAATAATTTTTGATCAGTTTTTGTTCTGAAACACTATCTCATTTATTCCTCATTATAATCCTGTGAGGTAGGTAGTATTATTATTCTGTTTTTAATGAAGGATCTCAGACTTAGGTAAAATAAATCATCCAAGGTCACACAAATAACAAAGGGGGAAGGGGAATGTGATTGCTTAAGTTAAAGGTAGTCCTTGTACAAATGCTAACAATTTGTAAAATCTTGAGGCCATATTACCCTTTTCCAGAGTCAAAAAAAAGTAGAATTCACTAGGTTTTGTGTTATTGTTGTTTTGTATTGTTTTACTTCAAATGATAAAATTGACCAGTGTATTAGTCTATTCTTGTACTGCTATAAGGAATTAACTGAGACTGGGTTAATCTAAGAAAAGAGCTTTAATTGACTCACAGTTCCGCAGGCTGGACTGCATCTGCTTCTGGAGAGGCCTCAGGGAGTTTTTACTCATGGCTGAAAGGCAAAGAGGGAGCAGACGTCTTACATGGCCAGAGCAGGAGCAAGAGAGAGAGGAGGGGAGGTACCACACACTTCCAAACAACCAGAGTTCATGAGAACTCACTATGGTGATGACAGCACCAAGGGGGAATGGTGTTAAACCATGAGAAACCACCCCCATGATCCAGTCACCTCCCACCAGGCCCCGCCTCCAACAATGGAGATTATAATTGAACATGAGATTTGGGTGGGGACACAGATCCAAAACTTATCAACTATTATATCATTGGGAAGCTTGCAAATTCTCATGCGCCAACCTAGAGGGATATTTCTATGTAAGTCTGATGTATATGGTGTCTATCCTGAGGTATATTTCACTGTATATTTGACCCTAGGGTAAGATATGAGTGAAAATTAGATCAATACTCATTCTGCATTCTATTTCTTCATAATTTGTTGTGTACTATGAATGTATTGAGATTTCGTTTGTTGGTAAAGAAATAATGTCTCCTTAGTTTCTTTGTTGTTGACTAAATATTGCCCTAATCAAGAAAACATTTTTTTTGACCCTCTCACATGTAAGGTATGAGGACTCGATTTCCTATGATCCTGGAAAACATTTTTTCACAGGCTATATCTTGGTTGAAACCCAAATGATTTCTTTAGTCTGTCTCAAATTATGTGCAAGCAAAGAAATACATCATCTTTAATACATTACTTTGTAAATTAGGTATTAGATTTTTACTATTTTTTCTATTGTTAATTTTTAATTAGTACTACTTAAAATTGCCAATATTTGACTTTTTTTTTAACTCATATAACAAGTTTGTATGATTCAATCTAACATGAATGCAAAAGGGCAACTCAGCTTTTGGTTTAACTTCATGTTAAAGAATATTTTTAAAAAGTGAGTGAAAAGTGAAAAAGAAAGCCAAAGATTCAGTGAGTGGTTTGAAAGCAACAATGTTTAAATATATATATGTAAATATATATTATGCATGTTTACATATATGTGTATATGTGTATATACATATGTGTGCATATATGTGTATATGTGTATATATGTGTGTATGCACCTCCTATTTATATATATTTATGCATACACATACATACACCTAATATTTATACTTGGTTTCATATATATGTGTATACATATATATGTGTGTGTATCTGTGTATGTGTGTGCGTGTGTGCATGTGTTTATACCACCTATGTATACCTTTCATCTACCTCCTATTTCCACACGCACATACCACCTCTTCTACTATCAACATCCCTCACCAGAATGGTACATTTGTTATAATCAGTGAACCTACAATGACACATTATCATCACTTAAAGTCCATAGTTCACATTAGGGTTCATGCTCAGTAGTGTACATTCTATGGCTGTTGACAAGTGAATAATGACCATTATAGTATCATATAAAATAGTTTCAGTATCTTAAAATCCTTTGTGCTCTGCCCATTTATCCCTTCCTCCCCCTAACCCCTGGCAACCACTGATTTTTTTCCTGTCTCCATGGTTTTGCCTTTTTCAGAATGTCATTTAATTGGAATCATATAGTATGTAGCGTTTAAGATTGTGTTATTTCACTTAGTAATATGCATTTAAGATTCCTGGGCTGGGCACAGTGGCACACACCTGTAATCCCAGCACTTTGGGAGACAGAGGCGGGTGGATCACCTGAGGTCAGGAGTTCGAGACCAACCTGACCAACATGGTGAAGCCCCATCTCTACTAAATATAAAATATTAGCCACATGTGGTGGTACATGCCTGCAATCCCAGCTATGTGGGAGGCTAAGGCAGGAGAATAACTTGAACCCGGGAAGCAGAGGTTGCAGTGGGCCGAGAACGCACCATTACACTCCAGCCTGGGGAACAAGAATGAAACTCTGTCTAAAAAAAAAAAAAAAAAAAAAAAAAAAAATTCCATTGTCTGGATATACCACAGTTTATTTACACATGCACCTGCTGAAGGATATCTTGGGTTAAATTGTGTCCTTACTGATTTTCTGCCTGTTGGATATGTCCATTTCTAACATTTGTTGAAGTCTCAAACTATAATAACAGACTAATCTATTTCTCCCTGTGGTTCTATTGGTGTTTGCCTCACAGATTTTGATGCTCTGTTGTTAGTAGCATACACAATAAAGATTGTTCTGTCTTCTTGGAGAATTGACCCATTTATCATTAAGTAATATCCTTATTTATCCCTGATAAATCTTCTGGCTTTGAAGTCTGCTCCATCTGAAATTAGTATAGCTACTCCAGCATTCTTGATTAGTATTAGCATGGTATATCTTTATTCATTCCTTTATTTTTAAATTACGTGAGTATTTATATTTGAATTGGGCTTCTTGTGGACAACATATGGTTGGATCTTGATTTTTGATCCACTCTGACTATCTCTGTTCTTTCATTGGTATATTTAGACCATTGACATTTGCAGGGATTATTAATATAGTTTGAATAATGTCTACTATGTTTGTTACTGTTTTCTATTCATTGCCTTTGTTCTTTGTTCCTGTTTTTGTCTTGCCCTCTTTTCCTGCCGTATGCAATTTTACTTGAGCATTTTATGTGGTTCCGTGTTCTCTCCTTTCTTATCATATCAATTATATTTTTATTTTTACTCTTTCTAGTGCTTGCTCTAGAGTTTGCAATAGACATTCACAATGAACTCAAGACCACCTTCAAATAAGACTATATAGATTCATGAGTAGTACAAGTACCCTATAACGAAATACTCCTAATTCTTCCCTCACTTCTCTTATGTTCTTGTTACCACACATTTCATTTATACATGAACTATAGCTATTGTACGATTGTTGCTATTATTAAAACACAATTTTATCTGTTAGATAATTAAGAATGAGAAAAAATATTTTTATTTGACCTCCACTTATGCTTCCTCTAATACTCTTTGAAAAAATAAGTCCAAGTCATTAACCTATATTATTTCCTTCAATCTAAAGAGCTTCTTTTAACATTTCCTGCAAGCCAGGTCTCCTGGTAACAAATTCTCTTATTATTTTTTGTTTTTTAGTCTCAGAAAGTATTCCTCCTTCATTATGAGTGATTATTTTTCAAGATACAGAATTCTAGTTAGCTGGGGCTTTTTAAATCAACACTAAATATTTCACTCCAATCTTTTTGTTTGCCTCATTTCTGAGAAGTCAGATGTAATTTTTATCTTTGCTCCTCTCTAGCTAAGTTGTATTTTCTGGCTTCTTTCAAGATTTTTCTTTATCATTAATTTTCTGTAGTTTGACTACAATAAAGGCTAGGTGTAGTTTTTCCCACATTTTCCTTGTTTGGTGTTTTCTGAATTTCTTGGATCTGTGGTGTGTTGTTTGACATTTTTTTTTAATTTCAGTCATTATTGCTTCAAATATTCTGTTTTTTCTCTTTTTTTCCTATTTTAATTATGTATATTTCGTACCTTTTGTGGTTATCCCACAGTTCTTCCATATTCTGTTCTGTTTATTCAGAATTTTTCTCTTTGCTTTTTGGTTTTGAAAGTTTCTATTGACATATCCTCATGCTCAGAGATTCTTTCCACAGCCATGTCCAGTCTACTAATGAGCCTATCAAAGGCATTCTCAGTATCTGTTACAATATTTTTATCTCTAGCATTTTTTTATTTTTCTCAAAATTTCTAGCTCAGAATTTCTATCTCTATGCTTACATTATCCATCAGTTATTGTATGTTGTCTGGTTTTTCTATTAGATTCCTCAGAATATTAATCATGACTATTTTAAATTTATTGCATGATAATTTCAACATGCCTGCCATACCTGCATCTGGTTCTGATGCTTGTTCTGTCTCTTCGTGTTATGCTTTTGGCCTTTTAGTGTGCTTTGTAAATTTTTGCTAGAAGGAATACATGATGTTCTTGGTAAAAGGAAATGAGGTAAACAGGTCTTTAGTAATATATTTGTAAGATGTTGCATGGGAGGGGAAGCATCCTATAGCCCTTTGATTAGGTCTTAGTTTTTAGTAAACCTGGACACTAGACTATGACTTTCACAAATGCTTCTCGGTTTTTCTCTTTTATTGTCTTTCCACTCTTCTTGGTGGTACAGGGTGCCTAGAGCAGGCTAGAGTTGGGTAATTTTCTTCCTCAAACTCAACTGGACTCTAATAAAACCACAGCAATTTAGGCTCTGGTAAAATAATTTCTCTTAACAACCAGAAAGAACAGAATGCTCTGGCATGTTTCAAAATGGTTACTTTTCCCCTCCTTTTGCTATAAGCCTAAGGATTTTTGTCTGATATTCACTGTTAAAAACTTGGTAGAAATTCTTGGAGGTAAAGCTCAAAACTTGTGAGGACAGCTCTATGACTAAGTTCTAAGTTTCCTTGAAGTTTTTCCTTTTCAGGCTTGTCCACCACACTGATCTTCCAGAAATTTGTCAATTACAATTTAGGTTTTCCTTCTCCAATAGTGGTTCCCATGGATATGGGTTTCTGCTTTAGTGAGTTGTGTCTCTGTCTACCTGTTTGTCTGTCTGATTTTTTGAATAGCAATCTGCCCTAGAACCTCACTTCTCTGACAAATCCAAAAATTGTTTTTTTTTCAACTGTTTAGCTTTTTAGTTGTTAGGATGGAGTGGCAACAACTAAGGTCCTTTTACGTTGGAGTGGAAACCACCAAAAACATTGAATACACTACATAATAATTGTTTGAAAATTTTGTGGCATTTAAATAATTGTGATTCATTAAAATTGCTTTCTTATGAGGCAGGTTAGAAGCAATATCTAATTTAAACACTGAATAATTTATGGTGTTATGAGCCGACAGTTCCCTTTCCATAATTCTAAAATTCAAATGGCTCTGAGAAATTAAAGCTTTTGCATAAGTTTGTGGCAAACTCATTTTTTGGCAAAAGCTAACCAGAATGAAAGTTATTTATGGTCTTTATCCATTTTAGTGTAAATACTCACATAATTTTCTGGAGAAATATCAATATATTTTATAGGATGCTTTTGGAGTATTTCAAAGTACATATTTATACTCCACATGCTATTTCTAAATACAAAAAAAAAATTCTAAGTTCCTCAACATTTATGGTACCAAGAGCTCTATATAAAGGATTGTGGACCTGTTATAGTATTTTTAATGTCATAATTTAAGATGTGTCTTTACTAAGTAGTAAATTATTTTGCACTTAACTGGAGGTAGAATAAGATAATATGGTTAGGACATTTTATAAATAGGTTAAAAAATAGTCAGAAAATTTAATTTACAATTTTAAAGGATAATATTGTATCTGGCATGTTGCTTAAGCATAAATAAATCTCAAATTTCAATAAAATAACTGTAAAGAATATTGTCAATTTTTAGTTATCATTGTCTTCTTTTTGCCCTCTCATCCTTCTGTTATTACCTCTAAAGGGGAATGTGGGGGTGACTTTGTTTATATTTTGCCCTGGTCCTTATGAACAAGCATGTGATAATGTCTATTTGAGTCTTCCTTCTAAGGTTTTACCTCTATAATCTAAACATTCATCTGTTTTATATATTAAAAATCAAAGCTTTACAATCAACCATTTCTCACATACCTACCTTCAAGAGTAAATGTCAAAGTAAAATAGTCTATGTTTCTATTAGCCTTTATTTAATTTAAATTTATAGTTCAGATCCTCTTTTTCACTGCACAGTTAAACATCAATATTGCCCAAACAATTATACACCAGGATTTGTTAAGCACTTGCTCTATCCCTGTGGCTGAACCTCCCTATTTATGTGTTCTACATCAATGGATTCAATTAACCTCAAATGAAAAATATATTTTTTAAAAACTTAAAATTAGCAATATAACAATAAAAATGATAGAAACAAAAATATAATAATTATTTAAATAGCATTTATATTATATTAGATATTATAAGTACTAGAGATGATTTAAAGTCCAGAGGAAGATGTACATAGGTAATATGCAAATACTATGCCATTTATATAAGGGACTTGAGTATTCACAGACTTTGGTATCAGCAGGGGTCCTGGAACCAGTCTCCCCTGGTTGAGGGATGACATTGTACATCTAAATTAATACTTAATAAACAAACCCAGAATATCTTGGGTGCTTGCTTTGTATCAATAACTCATGCAGTTATAATTCCTCAAGGAATTTCATAAGTTCTCAAGGAAGGTTAATTTCTTGTAACTGGGACAGATGAGAGAATAGTAATTTAGAAGATAAATCCTTCTTATGGAAGAGAAAAAGTATCATCAGTAGAGACCTGACTAATGGAATACTATACTCACTAGCTCTTACTCTCGACACCCAAGTCTCTCCTTTGGCCAGAATTTGGCCATTTTTCCTATCCTACTCTACCTTCGCAAGACCGTTTGTCTGTACTGTTATGTACTGGTATCAGTCACTTTGATATATGCATATGAAATTTCTAGAAAAGGTAGACATACATCTTTCAATAAATATTAATTTTGGAATAAGAAAATATAAATAGAATATTCAACAGATAGATAGGTAAAGACCAATTTGGCAGATACCAGCCAGCTGGTCACCAGCCCAATATTCTCTTCTTCCTGAGCACACAGTTAAACAGCATTTCCAAGTTTTCCTTGCCCTTGTGACTGAGTTCTGGGCAATGGAAAATGCATGGAGAGAAAAATGCAGTTCCAGCACCAGCCCATAGCAACTTTCCATGCATGATTCTCCTTTCCTTCTCTACTGGCTGGATACAAAGGTCTCCAAGGCCTAGACTTCCACAGTGGGAAGGAGCCTAGGTTACCACATGTGAAGTCTTTTGCCAGTCAGGGAAAACATGTTAAACTTCATGAGAATGATAACCAGATTTTATTTAGTCACTGAGATTGGGGGAATTTTTGTCTGTTACTGCAGCTGGCATTATTCTGACCAATACATATATGAACATATAATTTAATTTAAGAATATATTTATATGTCACATGGTGTCAACATAATAAATATCAAACCAGATATTATATTAGTTAAACCTTGTATTCGATAACATAGTAGGTATGGATGGGTAGGCATTGAAGCTAGATGTATGAGTCCATTTTCATACTGCTATGCAGAAATACCCTAGACTAGGTAATTTATAAAGAAAACAAGGTTTAATGTACTTACAGTTCCACATGGCTGGGGAGGCCTCACAATCATGGTGGAAGGCGAAAGAGGAGCAAAGTCACATCTTAAATGGCATAGTCAAGAGAACATATGCAGGGGAACTATCCTGTATAAAACCATCAGATCTCATGAGACTTATTCACTATCATTAGAAAACCTTGGGAAAAACTCTCCCCCATGATTCAGTTGCCTCTCATTGGGTCCCTCCATGACATGTGGGGATTATGGTTGCTACAGTTCAAGATAAGATTTGGGTGGGGACACAGCCAAGTATCACTAGGCTATAGAGTTTCAATTGCAACTCCACTATTCACTCTTATTTTTCTCACTGCTAAAGTGAATGTAATAGTATCTACCTCATGGGATCTTTGTGAGAATGAACTCTAATATGTGTAAAATACTAAGTACAGTTCTGGAATATAATAAGCACACTATAAGACCAAATTATCATTATAGTATATATTATTATTATTAATGAGGATGATGATGTTGCTATCATTTACTATTAGAGTTATTTTTAAAATAAGACAAATAAAGCAAAACTATTCTATATGCAACCTAAGAGTAGTGCAGAAATAGATGCCAGCCTGGGCAATTCCATTGTTAAGCAGCAATTGTCTTTTAATGTCTAAAGCCTAGGCCAGTGAAATAAATATTTATATAAAACTACTTCCTTTTGAATAAAAATATTAATAGTGCCCTCAAATCAATACAATATTATAATCATTTGAATTGGTGGTGATGAAATTAATTACTGGGAGTTCAAATCACCTTCAAGGCTCACTTCTAACTCAAACTTAACTCTAAAAGGAGAAAAATGTAGTTCTATAAATATGAGATAACCGTATAGTAAAATCAGACTTACAGAAATTCATTAACAGTATGCATAACTTTTTTTCATCATCAAACATCAAAGTACTTTCCCAAAATCTAAATGGTATTCACAATAGGCATCCTGAGACCTGATGTCTGTTTTTATCTTCTACTATTTCAATTGTGGAAACTAAACTGAGGTATCAGAAGATGAAGTTTGCCATTTTGGGACTTCTACTTCAGAATGATAGGTAATAACTTTAATAATTATGTTTGTAACTTTGAAAGAAGAGTTAAATCTAGGATTGACATTTTTAACTTAAATTGGTTAAAATATATGTCTAACTCTCTCAAGAAATTCTTTTACATGGAAGTATGTAATAACTTCAAATAAAATGCATTGCTTTTGACATATGCCTTGTATTCCTAAATGAAATCTGCAGAATGATGGAGCAATTTTTCTCTGATAGAAAACCTTCAATAACCATATAGCACACCAGGCTTGTGTGCTGTGAGATGGTCACAAGGATCAGTTGTTCTAAACCCATTTTATAAAGACAGCTTAGCCCCTCCCCAGCCCCTGACCTGTGTTTCTCTTCTCTTCTGCCTTGAAATGTGTTTAGTGTCTAAGATTGTTATCTGTTCAGTGTTTAATCTCTCTGTGTGATTGCACTGCCTGTCTCTAAGGCCCTCCATCCTCAAAAAACTCTTTCTCATAAGGTGATTTCCTGTCGTTAATAAATCAAATTACCTTCATCAGAATAAAAAGTTTTGTGTTCAGCAAAAATCCATGACAGCTGTGTTCTCAATGCCTTCCTTAATATTCAGAAGTTGTGTCCAACGGTGCTTTCTGCAAAGGACCACCATTAACTGAGAGAAAAGGGAGAGATGCTTGACATGAGGGCATTTTATTTCCATGTGTATTAATTTCTTCACCAATTTCCTTTTTTTAATTTATTTATTTACTTTTTTAACATCTGGGCTGGAGTGCAGTGGCGCCAACTCGGCTGACTGCAACCTCTGCCTCCTAGGTTCAAGCAATTCTTCTGTCTCAGCCTCCTAAGTAGCTGGGATTACAGGTACCCGCCACCATGCCCGGCTAATTTTTTTGTATTTTTAGTAGAAACAGGGTTTCACTATGTTGGACAAGGCTAGTCTCAGACTCCTGACCTCGTGATCTGCCCGCCTTGGCCTCCCAAAGTGCTGGGATTACAGGCATGAGCCACTGCGCCTGGCCTTTTAACAACCCCATTGTATTGTGAATAGTGAGCTCAGTCTTGTGACAACAAATACATGAGAGTAGATCAGAGTAAAGGAAAAGAAGAAGATATTCCTTATCTTATAATTAGATTTCTTCTTTGTACAAATGGTAATTTTGACTGAAAATATTTTATGTCTCTTTTTATGGTGGTATAAAAAAGTCTCATAATTTTAGCATCTTAACTATTTTTTTTTTATGATTTGGAAATGCAATGTGCTCTTTTATTATGTAGTATGTGTACATTTTCTATTTTATGATATATGCATGTATTTTTATCATTATGACATAAGTTAAACCAACCTCATACATATGTAACTTACCTGCACGTTGCGCACATGTACCATCTTAACTATTTTTAAGTGTACAGTTAGCTACATTCACAGTGTTGTGCGACAGATCTCCAGAACCTTTTCATGTTGCAGAATGGAAACCTATACCCATTAAACAAGAATTCCCCTTTGCTTCCTTCTCCCAGCCACTGGTAACTATCATTCTGTTTTTTATATCTATGAGTTTGACTGGTCTAGATACCTCATGTAGGTGAAATTATACATTATTTGCTTTTTTGTGAGGGTCTTATTTAACATAGTGTAATGAACTCAAGATTCATCCATGTTGCAGTGTGTGATAGGATTTCCTTACTTTTTAAGGCTGCATAGTATCCTACTGTATGTATATACCACATTTTATTTATTCATTCATCCATCCATGGACAATTGAATTGCTTTCACCCATTGGATACTGTGAACAGTAAAGCCATGGATATGGGTATGCAAATATTTTTTGAGATCCTGCTTTCCATTCTTTTGGATACAGGCACACGTTGTTTGATTGTGCTTTGCGTTATTGTGCTTCACAGGTAGTGAAATTTTTTTTGCAAATTTAAGTTTAGAGGAAACTCTGTGTCAAGCAAGTCTATTGGCACCATTCTTCTAATAGCATATGCTCACTTTGTGTCTCTGTGTTGCATTTTGGCGATTCTTGCAATATAATAAACTTTTTCATTATTATTGTGTCTGTTACTGTGATCTATGATCACTGATCTTCAATGTTAATATTGTAATTGTTTTTGAGCACCACGAACTTCTCCCATATAAGATGATGAAATAAATAAATGTTGTGTGTATTCTGACTACTCCAATGACTGGCTGTTCCCCCATCTCTCTCCCTCTCCTTGAGCCTTCTGAAGAAAATTAAAAGTGCTCCTTCAGTGAGCACATGAATAATAAGAAAGCAAAACAGCTTTATTGCTGATATGGAGAAGGTTTTAATAGTCTGGATAGAACATCAAACCAGCCACAATATTCCCTTAAGCCAAAGCCTATTCCAGAGCAAGTCCCTAAATTTCTCGAATTCTGTGAATGCTGGGAGAGGTGAGAAAGCTTCAGGAGAAAAGTTGGAAGCTAGTAGAGGTTGGTTCAGAAGGTTTAAGGAAAGAGGCCTTCACCAGAACATAAACATGCAAGGTAAAGCAACGAATGCTGATGTAGAAATTGCAGCAAGTTATCCAGAAGATTGAATTAGTATTATTGATGATGGTAGCTATGCTAAACAACAGATTTTCAATGTAGACAAGATAGCCTTTTATTAGAAGAAGCCATCTAGGACTTTTATAGTCAGAGAGGAAGAGTTAATGCTTGGCTTCAAAGCTTCAAAGGACAAGCTAACTATCTTGTTAGGGGCTAATGTAGCTGGTGGCTTAAAGTGGAACCCAATGCTCATTTATCATTATGAAAATCCTACGGCCCTTAAGAATTTGCTAAATCTACATTGCCTGTGCTCTATAAATGGAACAGAGCCTAGATGACAGCCCATCTGTGTACAGCATGGTTTACTTAATATTTTGAGCCCACTATTGAGACTCACTGGTCAGAATAAAAGATTCCTTTCAAAATATTACTGCTCCTGCACAGTGCGCTTGGTCACCCAAGAGCTCTGATGGAGATACACAAGAAGATTAATGATGTATTTAGGCCTGCTGACCAACATCCATTTTGCAGCTGACAGTTCAAGGAGTAATTTTGACTTTCAAGTCTTATATTTCAGGAATACATTTCCCAAGGCTATAGCTGCCATAGCTACTAATTGTTCTGCTTGATCAGAAAAAGGTAAATTGAAAACCTTCTGGAAAGAATACAGTATTCCATATACCATTATAAACATTTGTGATTCATGGGAGAAGATCAAAATCGCAAAATTAACAGGAGTTTGGAAGAAGTTTATTCCAACCCTCATGAATGACTTTGAGATTCAAGCCTTCAGTAGAGGAAGTCATTGTAGATGTGTGGAAATAGCAAGAGAAGTAGAGTCAGAACTGGAGCCCGAAGATGTGACTGAATTGCTGAAATCTTATGATAAAACTTGAACAGATGAGGAGTTGCTTCTTATGGATAATCAAAGAAAGTAGTTTCTTAAGATAGCATCTACTCCTGGTAAAGATCACTCCTGGTAAAGATCCTGTGAGCATTGTTGAAACAAACAAACAAACAAACAAAAAGATTTAGAATATTACATAAGCTTAAGCTTAATTGATTAAACAGCAGCAGAGTTTGAGAGGATTGACTCTTATTTTGAAAGAAGTTCTACTCTGGGTAAAATGCTATCAAACAACCTCACATGTTACAGAGAAATCTTGAATGAAAGGAACAGTCAATGAATGTGGCCAACTTCATTGTTGTGTTATTTCAACAAATTGTCACAGTCACCCTATGCTTCAGCAATCACCATGCTGATCAGTCAGCAACCATCAACATGGGGGAAAGACCTTCTTCCAGCAAAAAGATTATGACTTACTGAAGGGTCCAATGATTTTTGGCATTCTTCAGAAATAGAGTATTTTTAAATTAAGATATGTGCATTGCTTTATTTAGAACTGGTTCTATTGCACACTTTTGTTATGTTTAACAAAAGCTGTAAACATAGCTTTTGTATGCACTGGGAAACAAAAATATTTGTGTAAGTCACTTTATTATGATATTCACTTTATTGCGGTGGTTGAAAACCCAGCCTGCAATATCTCCAATGTATGCCTGTATATACCCAGAAGTGAGATTGCTGGAAAATATGGTAGTCCTATCTTTAATTTTTTAAGGGAGTGCCATACTGTTTTCTATGTTAGTTGCACGATTTTACAATCCCACCAATAGTGCGCAAGGGTTCCAACTTTTCCACAACATCCTCAACACTTTTTTTTTAATATATATATAGTTGTCATCCTAATGGGTGTGAAGTGGTAGCTTTTTGTAGTTTTGATGTGCATTTTTCGGATAATTAGTAAGGCTAAGCATCTTGTCATATGTTTCTTGGTCATCTTTAGAGAAATGTTGATTTAAATCCTTTGCTCATTTTTTAGTCAGGTTATTTGTTTTTTTTATTGTTGAGTTGCAGGCATTTTTATACATTTAGTTTTAAAAAATTGCAGCATACCATACATGATTTAATCTTTGGACTAAATTTTTGTTTAATTTTTTTTTTTTTGAGACAGAGTCTCACTCTGTCTCCCATGCTGAAGTGCAGTGGCATGATCTCAGCTCACTGCAACCTCCACCTCCCGGGTTCAAGCCATTCTCCTGCCTCAACCTCCCAAGTAGCTGGGATTACAGATGCCCACCACGCCCAGCTAATTTTTGTACTTTTTAGTTGAGATGGGGTTTCACCATGTTGGCCAGGCTGGATTTGAACTTCTGACCTCAGGTGATCCACCTGCCTCGGCCTCCCAAAGTGCTGGGATTACAGGTGTGAGCCACTGTGCCTAGCCTTAAAAAAGTATTTTTGGTTCAAATGTTAATTTACTCATCAAAGAGTCTGATGTTTGTAGGATTCAGAAATTTTAGCTGTAGACAACAGGCTGATTACAGCAGAAAAAAAATATTTATATAAAGTAATCTCTGGAACGGGTGGAGAATCAGGCTTGGAACCTTTGCAGGCAGAAACAGTGCCCTGGTTTACTTTGCAGAAGTTACCTGATGGAAGTACTTCAAGACTGAGCACTAGTAATTACCCCTAGAACAGTACATTTTCTCTTAGGTCTCTCAACATCACTTACCGTTCTAAAAATTAGAAATACTTCCTTTGTAAAATGCAGTTCACAAGAGTAAACTGAAAATATGACCCCTCTACAAAAATACATCACCTCAAAATTTCATTGTTATTGTAAACAGTTTCAAGTCTAGGATCTCTGAATAATGTCCTTTTTTTCTTCTCATTTGATCATTTTCCCATCTTGTAAAGGATAGATCCAACTGCAAAATTCTCATACACAGAACACTTTCTACAAAGCAATGGAGGAAAAGAGAAGGTTCATCATCACTTCTGTATGCATTTGAGTTGCTGTTAATCATCCCAATATAGGAATAACTTCCAGAAATAATTCAACCAACAAACATAACTTCATTATGCCACACGGGTGTTTGGGATTACAGATTCTGATGTGAACATGTGCTATTATTCCTGGCACGAAAGTATAAGGGAAATGGAAACAGGAGAAACAAAAATTGAACTGTTTTCAGTCACAGTTTAGAATGAAAAACATTCTTTCACATTCTTCCAATTATTATACATGTAAAATACAAAATGTAGGATTTGTATCTCACCGACACCTAGTCAAAATGAAAAGGTCTGTCCTCTGAAGAAATATTGAAGCACACCACCTTTTCCTTCTTTTACTGGAATCCCACACAAAAGACTTTATCTGAATTCTTGTGTTTGCATGACATAAACTCATAGCAGGCCTGAGAACACCTAATACTCTTTTCACACATTGTATGGATCTCACCTGTCAAATTTCTCTCAGCATATTGTATGAAACATATAATTGTCCAGATGAGGCCTGGAAGCTCCGAAAGAAATAACATGCAAAGTTGCCAGTGACACACACATACACACACACAAAATAGCTTGAAGAAGTAAGTTTTCCAGTAACGAAAGTTCTATATATAGATTTATCTGACACTCTGTATAAATTATGAGGATAATGTGATCTGTATAAGTTATGAGAATAATGTGATCCTACAGTTTAAAACTTTTAATTTTTAAAATATAGGCCGCCTTATTTGAATTATAGGCCTTAATTTTATGATAATTTTGTGTATTTCTTCAGAATCATTGGTTATTCTACAATTCATATATAAAAGAAAGTAAGTATCTCACATGAAGCCAAAAAAAATGAAAGACTGGCATAAGCTTAAAAATGTCAGTATGTCAAAGATTCAACAAAACATTAATAAACGATTTTTTCAACCATGTTTTATGGGAAAGGTAAAAATAAATTTTCAAACTGACAAGAGATGCTGACCAGTTTATTTAAAAACCAAAGGTCATATATACTGTTTTGTTGTAAACTACAATATTTTCAACAAGACAAATTGAACTTGATTAAACATATCTGAGTTTTTAGAATGGATAAATATATTAAGAACTCTCAAATATCATGACGATTTCGTGGAGCTCATAATGGCTACACTTATTTGAATTACATGTAAATCAAACAAAAACACTAGGAACTCAAAATGTGTTCCTCAGACTTTCAGGAGCTGCATCATTTGGGCTCTCACTAGAAATCAAAATTCTTGGACTCCACTGCAGACCTACTGAATGGGTCCAGTAACTTGTGTTTTACCAAGTCCTTTGGGCGATTTCAACACATGACAAAATGAAAATAACACTGCTCTAGCCAGACAATATCTTGAAAAACAAGGCTTAAAATAATGTTCTCTATCATTTTGAAGTGCCTAAAAAATGTAGCTGAGGTTTAAAAATTATTAAGCGGAAGAGATTTTGGTTGGCAGGTTATGATAAAAGGATTTATTTTCAAATGACAATTTCATGGGAATCTTCAAAGTAATTGTTAAATTTGCTCTTTTTTTTCTTTTTTTTTTGGACAAGCACTGGAAAAATGTCAAAATGCAATGTCAAATGTGACTTATTTGTCCAAAATTGATTAAGAAGAATTAATGTAAATAATGGGAAAGCATATACAAAATGGTAAATAAGTAAACCAGATACCATGTACTATCTGTTGTTATACAAATGAATAATTGCAGATTCACATGCAGTTGTTAAGTAATAATAAAGAGATATCTTGTGTGCCCTTCACACAGTGGAATGTGACATTTAAACTGCAATTTCAATTTTGACCTTTTGGAAAAAGCTGAGAAATTACAGACTCCTAATTTGGAAATATATGAAGAAGGCTACATCATTTTGTTATCTTTCTATTTATTTAATACAAGATTGAGAGCACATTCAGATAAAGTGCTAATGTAATATGAAAAAATAAAGATAAAAAATGAAATATAAAGAATATTTTTCTGATAATGAGAAGTGGGTTGCAATAAACTTCAGTCCATATTGAAGGTAATATTTCTTTAGGAGGAAGAAATAATAGAATTAATGAAGAGGAATGAATTATATTATCATATTGCGAGAAGATTTAAGTTGCATGTTGGATTTGACAAAAAATATTGATATCAATGAAGAAAACATAAAACTCATAAATGCTGCTTTAATGAAGGCATCAATCACTGCGCAGGGAAACTTAAAATGTCCTGAAATCTCATGGTTCAGGCATGAAAGGAACTTGATTAAAGGTTTCCCCAAACTAAAAACAATCTAACAGTTTGCACGATATTAGCAATAATTAATTTGAACAGTAAAAATCATAAACTGTCAAGAATAAAAGACATTTTCATTAGACAGAATAAAGACTGAATTATTTTTCTGTTCTCTCAATAGAATACATTACTACACAACTATTGTCATATGAAGAAGCAATCAAAGAGCATGCAGTCAAGAGAAATGGGAAAATGTCATATATTTTTGCATTTGTGTTGTTTGTGGCACTTAGAAGATTTTTTTTAAAAAATTAGATTCCCGGGGTACAAGTGCAGGTTTGTTACATGGGTATATTGCGTGATGCTAAAGTTTGGGGTATGATTGATCCCCTCACACAGGTAGTGAGCATAGTACCCAATAGGTAGTTTTTAAACACTTTCCCCACTACCCTCCTTCCTCCTCTCTCTAGTAGTCTTCAAAGTTTGTTGTTCAAATCTTTATGTCCATATGTACCCAATGTTTATATTCCCTTACAAGTGTTGACATGTGCTATTTGGTTTTCTCTTTCTGTGTTAATTCCCTTAGGATAATGGCCTACAGCTGCATCCATGTTGCAGCATGATTTCATTATTTAATGGTTATGTAGTAGTCCATGATGTATATGTACCATGTTTTCTTTATCCAACCCACCACTGATGGGCACCTAAATTGATTCCGTGTCTTTGCTATTGTGAATGGTGCCATGATGAACATATAATTGCATGTGTCTTTTTGGTAAAATGATTTGATTTCCCTTGGGTTTGCATTCAGTAATGGGATTACTGGGTCAAATAGTAGTTCTCTTTTAAGCTCTTTGAGAAATCACCAAACTGCTTTCCACAGTGGCTGAACTAATTTACATTCCTATCAACAGTGTGTAAGCATTCTTTTTTCTCTACTGTCTCGTCAGGATCCATTAATTATTTTTATTTTTATTTTTATTTATTCATTTATTTATTTGAGACAGAGTCTCGCTCTGTCACCCAGGATGGAGTGCAGTGGCGCGATCTCGGCTCACTGCAACCTCAGCCTTCCGGGTTCAAGCCATTCTTCTGCCTCAGCCTCCCAAGTAGCTGGGACTAGAGGCGCCCGCCACAACGCCTGGCTAATTTTTGTATTTTTAGTAGAGACAGGGTTTCACCATATTGGCCAGGCTGGTCTCAAATTCCTGATCTCGTGATCTGCCCGCCTCGGCCTCCCAAAGTGCTGGGATTACAGGCATGAGCCACCGTGCCCAGATTATTGTTTGACTTTTTAATAATAGCCATTCTGACTGGAGTGAGATGGTATCTTATTGTGGTTTTGATTTGCATTTCGCTAATAATTAATTATGATGAACATTTTTTCATGTTAGCCACTTGTAAGTCTTCTTTAGAGAAATGTCTATTAATGTCCTTTGCCCACTTTTTAGTGGGGTTGTTTTTTGTTGGTTGAATTTGTTAAGTTACTTATAGACTCTGGATGTTAGAACTTTGTTGGATGAATAGTTTATGAACATTTTCTCCTATTCTGTAGGCTGTCTGTTTACTCTGCTAATTTGTTTTGCCTTGCAGAAGCTCTTTAGTTTATTTGGGTCGCACTTGTCAATTTTTGTTTTTGTTGCAGTTGCTTTTGAGGACTCAGTGATAAATTACTTGCCAAAGATGATGTCCACAAGAGTATCTCCTAGGTTGTCTTCTAGAATTTTTATAGTTTGAGATCTTACATTTAATCCACCTTGAGTTAATTTGTGTATGTGGTGATAGGTAGGGGTCCAGTTTCATTCTCCTGCATATGGGTAGCCAGTTATCCCAGCACCATTTATTGAATAGGATGTCTTTTCCCTAGTGCTTGTGTTTGTCAATTTTGTTGAAGATCTGATGGTTGTAGGTGTGTGGCATTATTTCTAGGCTCTCTATTCTGTTCCATTGGTCCATGTGTCTGTTTCTGTACCAGTTTCATCCTGTTTTTGTTACCGTATCCTTGTAGTATAGTTTGAAGTCAGGTAGTGTGATGCCTCTGGCTTTGTTTTTTGCTTAGAATTGCTTTGGCTATTTGAGCTTTTTAAAATTCTATATGAATTTTAGAATAGATTTATCTAATTCTGTGAAAAATGTCATTGGAAGTTTGATAGGAATAGCATTGACTCTGTAGTTTGTTTTGGAAATTATGGTCATTTTAATGAGATTGATTCTTCCAATCCATGAGCATGGGATATTTTTCCATTTGCTTATGTCATCTCTGATTTCTTTAAGTAGTATTCTCTTTGTAGAGGTCTTTTACGTCATTGGTTGTATATATTTTAGAGTATTTCATTTTTGTGTGTGGCTATTTTAAATGAGATTGCATTCTTGATTTGGCTCTCAGCTTGAACATTATTGGTGTTTGCATTGCTGATTTGGTTCTCTGCTTGAACATTCTTAGTGTATAAAAATGCTACTGATTTTTATATGTTGATTTTGTATCCTAAAACTTCACTGAAGTAGTTTATCAGTTCTAGGGTCCCTTTGCTGGAGACTTTAAGGTTTTCAAAATATAGAATAATATCATCTGCAAAGAGAGATGATTTGACTTCCTTTTCTATTTTGATGGCTTTTATTTCTTTCTCTTGTCTGATTGCTCTGGTTAGGACTTCCAGTACTATGTGGAACTGGAGTGATGAGAGTGAGCAACCTTATCTTGTTCCAGTTCTTAATGGAAATGCTTCCAGCTTTTGCCTAGTCAGTATGATTTTTGCTGTGGGCCTGTCATAGATGGCTGTTAATATTTTGAAGTATTTTATATATTTAGAAGCTTTTAAAAATTTTGTAATTTGTGGTTATTCTCCTCATCTTAAATAAATAATAACTTTTTAATCTAATGTTTCAAAACAGCCCCCTCTCTAAATTTTATAACTTTCAGGCTTTACAAAATGTGGATTCATCCAATCATGTGAACCGAAAACAATGCTCTAAACATGAAGTAGTGCTTCTTAAATGTTGTTGAATAAGCTAATAAAGAAATAGTCAAAACAGAGGGGATATCAATCAATCACAACATTTATAAACTTAAATTTTATTTTGAAAATATAAAATGTATTTTAAAATAGAGAATACAATGAACCAGTAGTACTCATCACCTAAACTGAACAGTGTTTAAGACTTTCCCGTATTGTTTAACTTTTTAACTTTTTCTCTGTAGTATTTTAATTTCTCTTAAGAGACAGGGAGTATTAGTCCATTCTTATGCTGCTAATGAAGACGTACCTAAGACTGGCTAATTCATAAAGGAAAGAAGTTTAATTGACTCACAGTTCAGCATGGCTGGAGAGGCTTCAGGAAACTTACAATCATGGTGGAAATTGAAGAAAACACATCCTTCTTCACATGGCAGCAGTAAGGAGAAGTGCTGAGCAAAAGGGGAAAAGCCTCTTATAAAACCATCAGATTTCATGAAAACTCACTATCACAAGAACAGCATGAGGATAACCTCCCCCATGGTTAAACTACCTCCTACTGGGTCTCTCCCATGATACATACAGATTATGGGAACTACAATTCAAGATGAAATTTGGGTAGGGACACAGCCAAACCGTATCACAAGGTATTGCTCTGTTGCCCAGGCTGGAGTTCAGTGGCAGGATCATAGCTCACAGCAGCCTGGGATTCATGGGCTCGAGCAATACTCCTGCCTCACCCTCCCCAGTACACTTCTAGGAGTACATGCCACCATGCTTGTATAATTGTTTTTGGTTTTTGGTTTGTTTGTTTGTTTTTTAGGGATGGAGGTCTCACTATGTTGCCCAGGCTTGTCTTAAACTCCTAGCCTCAAGCAATCCTCCTGCTTTGACTTCCCAATGTTCTGGGATTATAGACGTAACCTGGCCATCTATAGTATTTTAAAGCATATCGCAGGCATTCTTGTCGTATCATCTCTTCATATCTCAACTTGTATCTCTAACAAGTGTGGATATTTTCTTACATAAATATTTACTTAACCAAATGTTAAGGTATTACATCTAACAAAAATTAATAATTCCATGTTATTATATATTATCCACATCTATAATAGAATATTTTTACTTTTCTCAAAAAATGTCTCTTGCTTTGGGTTTCTTTGAATCATAATACAAACAAGGGTTACACATTTTATTTGATTATATCTCTTAAATCTCCTTTAATATATCTTATTTCCATATCAGTAAATTGTTGCAGAACCAAGATCAATTGCCGTGCCCAGTGTCTCATATTTTGGATTTACCTGTGTGCTTTCTCTGGTGTTATTTAACCTCTCTCTCTGCCATTTTTCTTACAAATGGAATTTAGCTCCAGACAAGTGGTCAAGCTTGACTGTGCCTCAGAATCTCATGGAAGTCATGTTAAAACACAGATTGCTGGGCCTACATCCAAAGTGTCTGATTCAGTTGGTCTTGGGAGGGAGCTGAGCCTTGCATTTCTAGGAGGTTTCCAGGAGATGCTGATCCTGCTAGTGCAACCAGCACATTTTGAGAACCACTGTTTCTAGATTGAAGTTTGGGTTCAACTTCTTCTCACTCTTTCTCTTCCTTCCTTTCTACCTTCCTTCCTTCCTTTCTTTTCTTTCTTTTTTTCTTTCTTTTCTTTCCTTTCTTTTCTTTCTTTTTTTTCCTTTCTCTCTTTCTTTCTTTCTTGATGGTGAGTTTACTTCTTGAGTAGTGCCATGTGCTTCATATCATATCAGAGACACACAGTGCTAGATCATTACACTTATAATGATCCTGACATTGCTTGTAAACTCACTGATGAATAACTGATATTTTTAAAAGGAAATATAAGATAGTTTTTAAAATTGCAATTTAAAAAATTAAATCATCTTCAGTGTAACTGAAAAGTGTAATCAGTCACTCACTCAGAAAACGTTTACTTTGTTCCTACTATGTGTTTGGCATTGTGCAATGTTATAAAGATGAAAGATGCCTATGTGACTCTCCCCTCAAGTAACTCTCAGACTGCATGGAATATGAACATATAAACTCGTTTGCATGATACCTTACGATCACTGCTGTGACATAGACATGCAAAGCACGTGAAAGCATAGACACCTGGCACTGAATTCATGTGTTCTTCCCTCATTTAGGACATAATGAGGAAACACAGGTTCGCCTTTTTTCCAACTGGCTGCAAATATCAGACACAGCTCCCAACCGCAGCTGTGTCTAACACCAAGCACTGTGGTGTTGCTATCTGAGCCATCCTAGGCTCTGACTACAGATAAGCAAACAGGTTACGTTTCCTCCAAGTGGGAATTTTCAAGGCCTAATGCTGGCAGTTCTATTGGGATGGGAAAATTTGAGAAAAGGAAAGTGCAAATGTATTCTCAGAAGGCTCTTTGCTAAGGAAAGCCACATGTTATCATGGAAGGAATAAGCAAAGTATACATCTAAGGCAAAAATCTACCCTTATCCCCATAAGCCAACACCTGTGTTTTGAGGATAAGCATGTATCCATCTTCCATAGACCCTAAGTTGTGGTTCTTTAATAACTTTGGATCTTTTTTTTAGTTCTGGTTTGGATTTTTTTAGGTTTATACTTGAAGTAAGAAAACAATTGCACCTGAAATGAAGGTTTCCTAGGCTATGGTCATCCAAAGTTCTTATTAAGGCAAGGCAGGCTTATGGGGCAAATGGCTGCCATATATTATATGGGTTATTTGGAGACCTATAGTAATTTGTATTCCCTGAGCCTATGATACCATTCCAATACTCACATTCCCCCATTTATAAAAACCAAATAGTTTTATAGAAAAAAGAGAAATTATAGGCAGTCTTGAATTGCAATCTGTAAAGCTCATGTCTTGGATTCTGTGAGGGATATGTGTTGGTTCTTAGACTAGTTTGAAGAAAAATGCAAATTAATATGGAAAGTAGAGAACAATGATAGTGTTTAAATCTGTCAAATTAAGTAACTTGGCTTCACAGTTTAGGGAAAGATTGAAGTAGACTAGGGTAGAAGCTGGAATCTTTGTGGAAACTGAACTTAATTCGGCCTTAAATGATAGGTCCTAAATGGTAAGAGCGGCAAGAAATGATAATCCAGCTGAAAAGCAGAATTCAGTTATAAAAATTTCAGTTTGTTTTGTAGAGCAAAATAACATCAATCATCCTTGAGATCTAGATCCTGAATATTTTCAGATCTGCAAGTTTGCACGTTCTTTAAAACTTGAGTAAACAGGGCTATACAATTTTACTGTTCCAACTGGTTCTGTGTCCATCAAACAGCTGTATTGAATGAATTAGCCCAGAATACTTGCATTCAAATAACTGTATTGTAACATTTTTAAATATTTCACATTGCCATTCAAAAATATATTATGCTTATTACATTTTAGATTTAAAAAGATAGGCTTTTCAAACCTATGCAATATTTTCCTTAATATATTTTATTAGGTAATTCCACCTTGTTAATGATGTGAACTGTAAAGATATTATGCTGATTTTTAAAATTTAACTTTACTGTTAATGTCAGAGATCTGTTCTAGTTTTATTATTCCTCCACTGACTATATAGTTATGATATGTTAGTATGATCCTTAAAGCATGCTACACATATGTTATTGCATGGAGGCAGTTTTGAACACTGTCAATTTAAATTTTCCCTTCATAAAGGTTATTCACTATCATTTTACTTTGTTGGTAGATTCGAGAATATCTGCTGCTGCTTACAAAGATAGTATTATTCATTTGGCTGGGGCCATCTATATATTTGAATGATCATGTGTGAAATCTATATTGTTAATCTGGCTTCTAATGACTGGTTGCTGTGCCACTCCAGATTCAATCTCAGGTGACTGAAACTCAAATTTAAGCAAAATTTAAAAGCATGTGGGTGGGTGGAGGATGTATGGTATGATACAACTGAAGGGTCAAGGGCTTAATTTCAGTAATAGTGAGATATAGATGCACAAATGGTGCTATTACGACTCTATGCTCCTTAGCTCTGCTGGATTCAGCTTGATTTCAGACTCAGGCCAGCCATCTCACCTAGAGGCAAAGATGCGTGCTTAGCATAGAGAAGATTGGTACCCAGGGGATTGGCAATTTTACCTGGTAGAGCAAAGGGCCATTTCTGAAAGAAAAAGGTGTTGGGCCAGCAAACAAGTAGGAGATACCATAACAGGCCCCATGGTTGGTCTTGGACACAATTATAGAAGTTAATGAAAATTGTGTGGATTGGCATTCATCTTCCTTTACACACTTACCTTTCTCCTTCTACTTTGGCAATCCACTGAGATTCCAAAACTCAACATTTTCATTTATTTTGCTAACTCCCATGATCCCCCAGTGCTGAAATTCTGTGTAGTGTTACCGGCCCAGTGATGAATGGATGGCCTCTACTTAACTTCTCTACCACTCTTCTCAGTGTCTGAGGTTATCTCATCAAGTTAAATTAACTGAGCCTTAATGAAGTCATTGATAATGTGAATAATATAATTACTACTCAGGGTTCTCCAGAGAAACAGAATAAGATATATAATATATAGAATAAAGTATTGGCTCATGAGATTATGGAGGCTGAGAAGTGCCATGATCTGCTATCTGCAAGCTAAATATCCAGGAAAGCCAGTGGTGGAGTTCAGTTCAAGTTTGAAGCCCTAAGAACCAGGGGACTCAGAATTCTCAGTAAGTCTCTTAGCTCAGCAGTCAGGCAGAATAGGCAAATTTTCCTTCCGTCTGCTTTGTGTTCTATTCAGGCCCTCAAGACACTGGATTATGCCTTTGTGCCCTCCCCTCACCCACCCTACACACACACTGTGAAGAACAATCTGTCTTAGTGAATCCACCACTTCCAATGCCAATCTCATCCAGAAACATCCTCACAGACACACCTGGAAATAATGGATAGCCAAATACCTGGACGCCGTGTCATCCTGTCAAGTTGACACATAAAGCTAACTTTCAGATATATTAATATCATTTATTATTATTGTGTATATATTTGAAACCATTTATAATGTAATATATTAATATATTAATACTAGTTCTTCTGTGAAGTTATTATGTCGAGGTTAAAGCTCCATGTAAATTTTAAGACACTTCATGAATACAAAAACATTATTAAATAGGCTCCAGCCCATATAAAATACATGTATTCTATTAGATTGGCTCAGGAGAAATTCATAGTTAGATGTTAAATAATGAAATGGGTTTAATATGTCTTGTCGCAGAGGTACTTCTATAGTAAAAGTTGGTGTCAAGAAATACAGTGCCTTAGGAATTGATTTCTACTCATATTATAACAATAACCTCATAAGTAGTCATGCTATAGAGACAGCATAGAATAGTGTTAAGATGATAAACTCAGAGCTAAACTGCATGGGTTCAGATCCTTTTTCACTTGCTAGCTATGTGACATTGGGAAAGTCACTTAACCAGTTCATTGTAAATGAGTCATATATTTAAAAGGCTTAGAATAGCGCCTGATGCATAATAGGTGCCCATAAATAATTTGTTGAATGAAAACTGCTCTGTGGCAGAGTATCTTGGCACAAAACCAAATGTGTAGTGATACTTAATGTAAAGGTTTGCCGAGGGAAGAAATGATTGACTTTGAGATAGATACTTGGAGTTGGAGCAGGAGATTTTAGAAATTACTACTAACCATGTTGGTCTTAAAAGTTGTATGTTATTGCTGTTTATTAAGAGTTTATTCTCTTAAATATATATTTTTCCTAAAATAAATATATTTATTCCAGAATATGTTTAGTCCTAAGTTGAAAAAAGAAAGCTTGTCACTATTTCCTTCTGTAGATGTTTTGTATTTAAGAAACTGTAATTATCTGCATTTGATTACAATAGTGTATCTTTATTCTACTTTATCCAGCAAAAAAAATAAGCAAAACTGTGTATGAAGCACTAATAAATTATTTAAATATATTCTATTATATGTGGAAATTTTATAGCAAGTGATGATTCTTCTTACTCAAGATTTATAAATTGCAGCTTACTGTTCTATAAGAAAATGTAAATAATGTAGCCAATTTATTTAGGTGGAGTAACAGTTTTAGGGGAAATCACTTATAAAATATTTTGTTTAAAGATTAACATATACATAAACCAATGCATATTTTATGTTCTTTCAATTATACACACACATGCATACACAGACACACACACACTTAGAAAGAAAAACTTCATATTGAGGAGAAAACCTTATTTGATCACTCTTAGCTCTTAGGCAGACCTAGGTTCACATAGTAGTTATATAATTTCATTCTTTAGATAAGAAGAGGTTGTTTAGACATTCTAAAGCTGTTTCCTTATCTGTAGAATCTGGAGGATAATCCTTTTTCACCAGGTTGCTATGAAGCTTAAGGGAACCAATTGACTAGGTATGCAGTTGTTCTAAGTACTAATTTCTTCTCTTTACCTCTCACTTGCTTCATTATTTGCTTTATTGTATGTGATGTCTCAAAAAATATCTCTTATATCATGAAACAAAAATAAATAGAGAATACTCCTTTTTAAATTTGATTACATCTTAGTTTAGTATCTTATCAAAACTACCTAGGATATGCTAAGAAGATTGGTCAATGTTATGGTCTCAAAGAGTACATAAAATAGTTTGTGGTTATGCTGTACATGGCTGATTCAAGCTCCTTATCACACCATATACTTGGATTTTCTGTATTTCCAGGTCACTCTTCCAAACTTACTCTGGAATAATCCTAGAGGGTCCCAAGAGAAAATATTTGGAATAAGTGTAATCCCAAAATGAAAAGTGATCAAAGC
Organism: Pongo pygmaeus; assembly: GCF_028885625.2. Taxonomy (NCBI): domain Eukaryota; kingdom Metazoa; phylum Chordata; class Mammalia; order Primates; family Hominidae; genus Pongo; species Pongo pygmaeus. The sequence goes on along the minus strand of NC_072390.2, from coordinate 48,452,899 downwards.
CAGTTTATTTATTTTAAACAGCCCCATTAACATGTAGATATACTTATACATTGTATTCTGACAACGGAGGCTCTACGAAGGCTATCTATCAGCTGTTTCATGTGAAAATGAACTGTTAAACATTTTCAATTTTTCAGATGTTTAATGATTTTTACATGGAAATATGTGTCACTATTATTTAATTGTTCTTGCTTTAAATTTGTTGTGTCTTTTGAATGGTGTTAGAACCCAGAAACATTAAACTTAACAGAGGATTAGGAAGAAACCCAGTTCCCATTTCCTAAACCAAAATCAGATGCTCATAGGCTCTTAAGGCTCATAGACAATTTATACATTTATTTTAAAGCATGTTAACTAATAATTAATAGTCAATAATATTTTGTATAGCTCTTGCTGGGGAAGTTAATTAAACATCCCTCAGTTTCCATAACTGTTTAAAGAATACTAATAAAGTTAGTATAATATTGATATGATATAATACAATATTATATAAAGTGTAATACTAATACTAATATTGACAATGCTCTGAGGTCATATTAAGTTCTAAGAATATGTGACTCAATGATTCTCTTGCAAAATCGTTTACAGATTGCTTTTTTATTTGGAATATGAGTATTGAGAGGAAACACTAATTGCTCTTGAATGGCTAAGTTCAATAAAACTTTCTGCAGTGATGGAAACGTTCCATGCAGCTAACGAGTACTTGCAATGTAACTAGTGTGATGTGAACAATCAAATGAAATTTTAATTTAATTTGAATTAATTTTTATTTAAACTGAAATCACCACAGCTCTAGAGTTATCAACTCATAAACCAGATTTTTGAGAAACAGTTGAAATTAAAGATGAAACATAAAATTTATAAGCTTGTGCAATGAATTTAAAAGCAGTTATTTCACCTTCTCTTTTCAGTCTCCTGCACATAGTTACTCCAGCTATGACTCTGGCAAAAATGAGAGTGTAGACCGAGGAGCGGAGGACCTCTCACTAAACAGGGGAGATGAGGACGAAGATGACCACGAGGACCATGACGATTCGGAGAAAGTTAATGAGACAGACGGCGTTGAAGCCGAGCGGCTGAAAGCTTTTAATGTGAGTCCTGCCACACTCCAAGTGTGGTTTAATTTTTACCACTTCACTTTCATGTTGTTGCTTGTTGGTAAATGTGGATATTTTAGAGCCATGTTTGTTTAATTTACAGAAGGATTTAAAAAGTACATGAAACACTCTTTGCCAACCAGACACCAGAATTGCTGTGTTTTGTTTAGAATTTTAAAGCCAAATGTGAGCTGAAAACTGGAGTTGTGTTGTGTGAGTATGCATGTTTACCTAGTGGATGGAGGGGGCCTCAGCTTAGTCCTCGGAAGAGTACGCCCGTCATCTGTTATTTCTTTTGCTTTCCTAGCTTATCTAATTATGCATGACAAAAGAGTCAGTTGTTTGATTTCAGAGATTAGTCCACTGTGCAGTGTAGCAATGTAACAGTCGTATTCATCATTAATAGAGAACGTAAAGGGGTGCTCAATTGTCACAGTCTACTGTTATTTCCTGATTTTTTTCTACACGATAGTCTATTCTTTTCTGTATGTTTGTCTGTCTGTCTGCCTTTCTCTCTTTTTCTCTCTCTATTTTTTAATCCAACCATTTAGAAAGTCTTTGAAGAGTGTTTGCTTAAAATTTCTGGCTTTCCATTGCAAAGTTCTCCAGTGCATAAACCAGAAAACAGTATTTTCCTATCGGTAATCAAGACAGGAAGCTAGGAACAGAAGAGAGCAGCCCTCCAAACCCTTCTCCTCTGTCTCCCTCTTGCCAACAGATGTTTGTCAGGCTGTTTGTAGATGAAAACTTGGACCGAATGGTCCCAATCTCTAAGCAGCCCAAAGAAAAGATCCAGGCTATCATTGACTCATGCAGGCGACAATTCCCTGAGTATCAAGAGCGTGCCAGAAAACGTATACGTACTTACCTCAAGTCCTGCAGGCGGATGAAAAGAAGTGGTTTTGAGATGGTGAGTTTTGAATTAAAACACAGCCCTAGACTCCATCAAAATCCCACATGTAAACCATGACACTATTTTTTTTCCATCTTAGTGTCTTTTTTTATTTTTTTCCATAATGTCAGGTCAAAGGGGTTTTTGTTTGCTCGTTTGTTTTTTTCCCCTTCTCCTTTTCATCTTCCTGAAGTATTTATTCCCTTTGTTTATTTAATAAGGAATATCTTGTGAGTCCACTGCTCACAGAACCACGTGGTACCATGTCACAGAAAATAAAGGTGATATGAGTAAACACCAGTGAGAACCAGCATCTCGTTCATATTTGTTTCTTTCTGTCGCTACTGAAGTGGGCATGAGGTTATTTAAGTTGTGAACTGAAGCACCAGTCACTGCTTGAGATGGCATGTAAGAATGGCATTCTCTAAATCAAAAGGAAACAGATGGATCCACCTAAGGAATACCGTTTTCATATCAATGGTTAACAAATTGCAGTCCTTGAAAGTAAAGATCAGAGAATGAAAATGCTTAGGTGAAATATAAGGATTTGTTGTACTGGATATGTTTATTTGTGTGCTGGTGGATGATACCAAGAGCTTCCGTATTCAGGTGGATGTTATAGACAGATGAGATTATGTTGACATTAGACTACTGATAGGGTGGAGATTAGAAATCAATGATTTTTAAACTTTATTCTATTTCATTCACCTTGCTCTAATTGTTACATCTAGAAATAACGCACACATTTACAATGTATGCCTTTCCCATTTTCTTATTTCTTATGTATGTGAGCAGTTTCGAAATTTTGTGAAACCATTTTTTTCTCGTCTTATCTGAGAAGGCGCCATAAAAGCCTAGGCTGTTAGTGTTTGTGATCTGTGAATCTAATTAATTAGGTGTGATTGGGTAGGAATTGGTGTACATAAGAGAGGTTTCAGAGTATGTCTGTACCAATTATCTCAAATCATAAAATCTCCAGAGTTGGATATAAAAGGCCATGCTTTATGAAAGATAAATCTAATAAATCTAATGTTTGATCAATAAATACTGTCTTCATTTTCATTAGATTTTAAAAGCACAATGAGTTAAGTAACCATTAAATTAATCTGTAGACAAATATATCAAGTTGTTATTGAGTCTGTTGTGTGGCTTTGATGCTCAAATTCAGCAATTTCTCTGAAGAATATTTATTGTTCCAGAAGGTGGCCTGATCTTAAATTCATAGTAGTAGAAAAGTCCATAAAAAGCACAGCTTTATGAACAAGGTAGGGTTGGCCCATACTGAGTATCATCTCCAGTAGGTGACATGATTTCTGTTTTTTGTTTCCTGAATTTGCATTATGAGACTCTTTCGCCAAGGTGCATACATGTATTTCTGTAAAAACTAAATGACAATATTTAGGGAATATATAGGAGACTTTTAGTCCATTGCTCCTCTTGTATCCCAAGTTTTGCCACTGTACCTAGTTAAACCAAATAGCCTAGATATTTAAATTTAATAATCTCAATCTATTGAAAAATTACCTAGTTAGTTGCTTTTAATATTATGTAATTGACTCTTTTCCCTTGTAGAAATAAATCTCATGCAAGTTTTTGTATTGTCAAGGTCATTGTTTACTAGGCTGCTAAATGTCCATGACAGAAAATCTGATTTCAGAAGTTTCTTCTAGAATTTAATGCAAGAAAAATAATTGTTTTTCCTGAGGAAATGGAATGTTTTCACCTGTTCTCAACACCGGGACTGTGAACCTTAATATGTTCACTTTTGTGCCTTACTGCCAGGGAGTTCAGAGCCAAACTCTCCATTGTCTTTCTGTTTAATTTATCTTGGTGGAGACAGCTTTCCTTGGTGGATTTGATAATTTTTAATGGAAAAGAGGAGATATAAATTTAGAAACAAATAAATAAATAGTCTAATTATGAAAGCACCAGAAAGCAAGCCTTTCGTGTTTAGGAAATAATATATTTTTTTAGAGGATTTAGCTTTTCGATCATTTGCCTCTATTTGTCAAACACAGCTCACAGTAGACGGATCAGACCTTGTTTTCAATACATAGTTTCCCTGATATCATAAGCATGGGAATAGCTACAGTGACACTTGCTATTAATTTTTAACAAATAGAAGTATTATAAAAATGAATTAAGCAATTCTTTAAACCGAAAATTATATCAAAAATATACCTAGCCTTTCATATAAGATCTTGATAAAAACTTTATAATACCTATGTAGCTATTAATATTCTTCGCACAACATGAGTATAACTATGTGTTTCTCTTTGTCACCAAGTAACTTAATTGATGCTAATTAGCAAACACATTTTGTTTGAATTTTCCACTTGCTATTTGTACTAACTCTTGCCCTCTGTCTTATAGTTGTCATTTACCATCCCCCAGGTTACATTCACATTCTCTAAGATCTTTATTTATAATCTTTATTTTTAATTGCATCCTATAGTATCTTCCTTATTAATTTTGATATCTAAGCTGATTTCACATTTCTTTTACCTTTTCCACTTCAGGGATCTGGATCTCTCTTTCACCTCAGTCTTTATTAGCATGAATATACCTTGGTCTTAGTCATCACTCCAAGAGCCTGAACAAGCAATATTAAAAATTTCAAAGTTTTTTAAATGTTCTCAAGTATTCTCTGGTGACTTTATAGAGGAAAAGCCTTGTTCTTACTTGCCCTGGGTAAATAAACCTCACATCTCTGCCCCCATATAATTCTACCTTCTTCAGAACATTGCTCCATCAACCACCCCTACTCTTTTATATATTCAGTTTTCCCTTTTCAATGAGAGGAACATTTAATCCCTTTTTCCTAAAAAAAAAAAAAAAAAAAAAAAAAAAGTTCTCAGATATCAAAAAAAGTTACATCTCTTATTCTTCTTCTACAATCTGAGTTCATCTTTCTTTCTCAGGTTTCTCGAAAGAGCATTTTATACTCACAGATTATACCTATTACCACCAAATCCTGCAGTAGTCCCTTACATTCAGATTATCCAGACTATGGTTCTCACCACTGTGTAGTCAGCCCTACAGATCTGCAAGGTCTGCATCTATGGATTCAATCAACTAATTGAAAAATATATGGGAAAAAAATAAGGGGATTGTGCCTGTATTGAACATGTATAGACATTTTTTACTTGTCATTATTCCCTAGACAACACAGTATAACAGCTATTTACGTGTCATTTACATTGTATTAAGATTTATAAGTAAGCTAGAGATGATTTAAAGTATATGGGACAATGTGCCTAGGTAATAGGCAAATACTGTGCCATTTTGTGTAATGGATTTGAGCATCCTCAGAGGTGCTAGAGCCAGACACCAAAGGATGACTCTACTGAATTAGTTCTTATAAAGATCACATGACCACCTTTGCACAAAACTCAAAGACTGCGTATTCAACTAAAGTATTTGCTCATTTTCTTGAAACTTGTTTCTGTTCCTCCTCATTTACTCTTACCTGCTTTTGGGCAGATACTACAGTTATGTGTTTAGCCATGTACTGTATATCACCCTAACCACAATTACAAATGTCTGTCCTTGTGTACAGTATCCTATTCTCAAAGTACAATACCAAAAATATACAAATCTTTGGTATTTAATTCCAAATGTCAGTCGGAACTAGGGCAATAATTATATCACACTGAACTCTTTATATTCTCCAGCACCTGTTTTCTCCACTGATATTCCACCTCATTTATCAAGCCACCAGTAAATTCCTCTTGACTTGCCTGCTGTTAATAGCACCATATTGTCATTTTTACCATTGCTCAAAAATGTGGAATGAGATTTGACTATTTTTCTGTCTTGTATCCTACCACTTAATGAATTCTGCTTATTCCTCCTTTACTCTGTTTCCCAAATAAATCTTACAGTTTCTGATTTCATGTGCTCTTATTTTAGTTCTAATCCTTCATACCTCATACCTGTACTCTTGCATAATCCTAACTCAACTCCCTACTTTCCTCTTACACTCTCCACACACATTATGCCTAGGCAGAGGCAGAAATAGGGTTTGTAAAACCTGAAGATTATATGTCTTGAGATATTTTTGAAAAGAAAAGTAATACACAATTATGAGCAAAAAATTAGGTAGAAAAAATGAATGTGTATGTGCAGTTTAAAAATATCCTACACAAAAGAAATTTAGAAACCACTGAAATCTTGAAGATTAAAACACTTTTCTTCTAACATCTCGTTAGACAATTTTCAGACACACTTACATATAAATGCTTCTGGATTTTAAAGTGGCTTTCCCTTTCTACCTAGAATGCTTACAATATCCAGGAACTCCAGCACTTAAGAGGCTCATCCAGTTGAGGCATCCTATGCCTCACTTTATTGACTTTATGATAAATCTGCCTTTGCCCCTAGAGTAGTCTTCCTCAATTTTGGCTTTGATAGTGTGAAACTCTGTCATCTTAGAACATTTTTTTTTTTTTTTTGAGATGGAGTTTCACCCTTGTTGCCCAGGCTGGAGTGCAATGGCGTGACCTCAGCTCACTGCAACCTCCACCTCCCGGTTTCAAGCGAATCTCCTGCCTCAGCTTCCTGAGTAGCTGGGATAACAGGCATGCACCAAAACACCCGGCTAATTTTGTATTTTTAGTAGAGATGGGGTTTCTCCATGTTGGTCAGGCTGGTCTTGAACTCTGGACCTCAGGTGATCCACCCACCTCGGCCTCCCAAAGTGCTGGGATTACAGGTGTGAGCCACCGTGCCTGGCAGAATAAATTTCATATTTCTTTCTATAATGTTTTAGCATATGACCTTTTGAAACTGAGAGACCTAGCTTCAATTCCTTGCTTAGTTCAATTCCTGTACAAGTGTAGTGTTTCTGAGTCTCTTCTAAAGGATAGGGCTATTGGGGTACTATATGTGATCATGTATGTATATGTATAGCATATAATATGGTACCTTTCTACCTATTCTTCTGGTATGTTCAAATTATATTCTTTCAAACCTTAGTTCATCATATGAGACTGCTGCTCCTTCTTTCAATGGGTTGTCTCTTGGTTCACTAATTTTTTATGACTCAGAGATTATGGGTACCTTTGCTCATTATTTACTCAATGCATTAAAATTGGAGAATAACTAAGTTGTAAAGAATATAGCCAATATATTTTTCAGAGCTACTTCTCACTGCATCTTTTACTTTAAGCAAGATGTTGACCTGAGCCTCATGGGGTATGTTCTCTTCACATACACACACCCCACCCAGCTTCCCACCACAAACACATACAAATCCTGAATATAATACAACAATTTAAAAAATATTCAGCTAAGCTCAAAAGAAAGAAAAGGAAATTTCCAGATACCTGAATTGAGTAGGAAACTCTTAGCCAGAATTGTAAGCCCTTTGGATTGGGTAACAACTTAGAAAGATAGAAAAAGTAAATGTAGACCCAGACAGATTAGGGCTGGGGTATGAATGTCCACCCAAGTCCAGGATACATGCATTTTAGTTTGTAACTAGATAGGCATATAAACTGAGAAATGTATATAAAGCTGGGCCCAAGAAAGGCTCATTCTCTATTTTCCTCTCTATGAAAGGGGAATTAAGAAATATCCTAATACAACTTTCAGGAATAAAAATGACAGACATTATAAGCATTGAAATTAAAACCTTACTAAATGGGTTAAGTGGAATATAATATTCAGCCAAGCAGAAAGCAAACTGGAACACAGAAGTATGCAAGTTACCCACAGGAAGAAAAGAGAAGTTAAATATGAAAAAGAAATTAAGATGGAGAAAAGAATGATAAAGATAGATTTAACAGGCATTCCAGAGGAGAAATTACAATAAAGAGGCAAATTGAAAAAGATAATGATGAAGAATTTTTCAGAATTGATTGGACCTCAATCCTAATAACAGATAAGTAGATTAGTCCTAAACAGTATACATTTTTTTAAAAAAATTCATGCCTAGGGATATTATAGTAAAACCACAGAAGAGCAAATAAATTCTTAAATGTACCAGAAAGAAACAACACATTATCTACAAGTGAAAACCAGCCTGAACAATTTCTTCAGAGTACTAAGAAAAAAAGTCTTCAAGAGAAACTACTTTTAACTCACAAATCAATGCCCAGCTCAGCTCTACTTTCAGAGTGAGGAGGAAAGAAATACTTCAGATAATTTCTGAGGCTACTACTCATACAGCCTGACTGATTCCAGAGGAATGCTTCTGTAATCTAAGAAGAAGGAAACTGAATCCAAAAGGAAATAATAAAAAATTAGCAACATTGGTGAGCGTCTGAAGAAAAGCACCTGGATTTGATAGTCAGTGAGCCTTGGCTCTTGTCTGTGCTTTTCCAGTTGTTACTTGTTGATTTTCTACCTCCGAGCTTTGGTCTCACCCTGGAAAAGAAAAATGGAAATAATAGCTCTTATCCTAAAAATGAAAACCAAAAGCACTTGAAATAACAAATGTAAAAACTCCTATGACAGTACCTGGTACACCTAGTATGGTACCTGGTGCGTGTGAGAAACATGATAAAATGCAATTTAATCTGAAATTGAATTTCACACTTCCCTTTCCTGGGAAACCTGCACTGTCTCAATCTGTTGAGCTACTTGAAGGACTAAATCAACTAGGTCTTTGCCTATTTAATCCTCACTGCTAGCTAACAGCAGCCTCAAATCTCTCTTTCTTCTGTGTGCAAATTGTACTTTGTGGTACATCTTTTGTAGTTTTATTTTATCCTGTCTTATATTGCTGTTATCCATATATGGGCCTTAGCTCTTCAAGAAGAAATTATGTTCCTTGAGTACTATGCTTCTTAACTTGTTCATCTCTGTATCACCCACAATGTCCTATATAATACAAGTAGCTGCTCATGAAAGTTGCTTAATTCATGTTGAATTCAACTGAATTAAAATTGCTGAATGAAAGATTGAGTGACTGGATGGATATTTACTAACGTGCTTCTTTGTGGTAGAAATTAGTTGAGAGATAAGATAATTTTTATTGTGTGATAGGAGTTTCATAGTATCTTGCAATTGGTATTTCAATTTTAAAAGCTACTACTAACTGAAAATGTAGCCTAATATATTTTAAATGTTTAGCGAGTTTTTTTTCACAAAAGAAAACAGTTATATAACATTTAATTTTAACTCTTTTAAACTATTAAAATGTTAAAAAAAATTAAACTTGATCTTAACCAAAATGCCAAGAATTGATACATTAAAAAAATTTAAATCTATTTAGCAATTAGTGGGAATAGGTGTGATACTAATTATATGAATGGAATTGGTATACACTTTTAGTTTCACAAATAAATAATTAAGAAAACTACATCATAATGTACAATAATTGTAAGTTTATATAACACTCAACTTTCAGAATATATACAGTGTATATAGTATATACAAAATATATTATTTATATTTAACATAAAGGATCATGTAGTTAAAATGAAAGCATGTTATTTCAGTTGATAATTTAATTGATCCTGTGTCTTGATCAGAGGCGTTGTCAGCTGATATTAACTAAACTGTGTTTCTACGTCTTCAACTAGAAGACTTATTAATTCCCCATGTATTCGTAAAAGATCATTATTAATGACCAATAATATTCTAAAAATAAGGCCAAGACATAGATCATTAATTCATAAATGAAATATTTCTAATCAAAGCCTAGACGAAGTTTAACTAGCTTATATTCCACTTCTGTTAAAACACATTTTCAAACTCCTTTTAGTCAAGAGAATTTTCTTAAACAACTAGAAAGTTCAAGAATTCACACATAGTGGATCCATGGGCTCCAATTTCAGGGGTTTGCTGCTCTCCTTTTTCTTAATTATGCTTCTCTTGTGTATTGATTTACATCTTAGACAACTTCTTGCTACCTGTTTGGAAACGTTGCCACCAGCATTTCCAGGCCTCCATTCTTAAAACTCACAACCCAAGAGCAATCCTCCAACTCCAGGTCTCAGTTCCCAGGAAAGAACTTTGCTTGGCCCTATTTGGATTATATGTCCACCTTCCTGGATCAGTCAATGGAAACAAAGTATTGAGTTCCTATGATTGCCCAGGATGAACTCAGGTGGCCAGGGTTAATTGAGGAAGGAACTTTCTTTATTACTTCCATCAAAACCATGTGGAATGAAATAAGGACGGTCTACTATTTTAGTTTGCATTCACCAGTTTATCTGAAATCTTGGATTATCTATGGTTTGGAATTCAGAACTTTTCAATTTTGGGGCATGATAGAGTGCGTACTAGGTTTGTTGCATAACACCCATAGTGGGGCCTAGAAAAAATCACAAATAAAAATATATCAGTATTTCTGCAGCAAAACATATGCATATTCACATAAATTAGGAAAAAGTAAAACCTTAGGTATTCATTTATCAGTTTTTTTCTGCCAGCTGAGTTTATCCCAAGTTTTTGAAAAATCTTTTAAGTTTATACAATATTAGAGCTTCAAAATTGCTCACAAAAGGTTGTGAGTCTACTAAACACACTCTTAATAATGCACTTCCATGTATATTATAAAGTTATAACCTATGTGCTAGGCATTGTACCAACCTGTCAAGTAAACTCTATGATGGCAGAGACCATACTGATATCTTCAAATCTCTAAACTTGGCACAGTTCCTATCATATAAAAAAGTACTTATAAAATATGCTAGTGACTTTATGCACATTTCTCATAGACTTCTAAAAACTACTCCATAACGGGGAGATTATTTTCCTTATTTATAATTTTCTGACTGAACCTCAGTCTTGTCATTCTTAAGAATAAAAATAATAATACCTAGCAGGATGACTGAGACTCAGATTAAATTGCAAAAATGGTCACATAGCAAGTAGCTGGTTATAGAATAATATTCAGTTCAGTATGACTTAGTTGCAGACTATCTCTATTCCACTGATGCATAAGAATGAAACCACCTGCTTAATAGAAGGAATCTCTTAGAACATGAAACTTTATATATGTATATAACCTGGACAATTATGCCTTTAGGTATAGATATGCCACTTGGGGGAGATAGTGTGTGCATACCATCTGAATTACAGAATTCTTAATAATGTGTTTTATAAAGTAACAAGATTAGGAGGAATAATCTTAATTCATCACACTATCTAAACTCTGACTACTGAATTATTTAATTATCTTCAAAGCGCTGATTCTACTTACAACCTTGGGTGGATGTCACAGTTGCTCCCAATCTGGCCTTAACTAATAATACTTGATTAAGCTTCACATTAACTGTGGAGACTGGAGAGCATCACTACATTAACCCATGACCGTAACCTAACATTCTTAAATTTCTTTGTACTTTTTTGTAATTGCAAAAATCCTGTGGCATCCTAAATGTACAGCTGAAGTTCAGAGGACTCTAAAGCTATTTCATGTATAGTTTTAAGACCCACAAAAATGGAATAGTTTGTTGGTGTGATGGTACATTTTATCAACATATATAAGAAAAGACACATTACATCATGCCAACAGCAATTACATCTTAGTCCCCAATTAAAATGTGACTTTTTAAACTCCAAAAGCTCCGTGTGATGGTTTAGCCATCTGTTTAATGACACAGCTGCCACTGATTTGAGCAGTGATAATTATTACAATAAGAACAGTGCTGGAGAAAGATCAACTCAGATCCCAGTTAGAATGTCAGTTAATTATGAAGAGATAATTAATGAGGGTAGGTACCATTATCTTATATACAGAGAAATAAATATGTAATAAATATTCCCAATCCAGGTATAGATCATGTGAAGTGTAGAATTAAATCCATTGTAAACTAATATTTTAAATATTCTAAGATATAGATAGATAGAGAGATAGATATCAAATAGTATATGTATTTACTGAGCTATCTTCAGCCAGAGGAGGTGTTATTTTCATAAGGTATCTATTGAATTCATTGCATTTGGTTTTTGCATCAAAATATTCCTATCTCCAATTATTACATGGAAGCTTTGTGTTTTATGGCCACTCTTACAAGTGTAAGAGGGAATTTTCAGCCTCATTCCTGGTGAAATCTATGACCATATCCCCTAACACACTCTGCTAATTATGTTTTAGAAGGACCATACTGTGGTGACATTAGAATAAGCCCTCAACTGTCAAATGTAATGATGGAAAGGAGAGTTCAGAAGGAGATGATTCTCAGAGCACGTACTAAACAGTATTTTTAAATTTCTCTGTAATATTACTTTTATAATGAGAAAAATTGATTAATTTCCTTCTCACTATCTTGATATTAGTACTTTTGAGTTGTTAAGTGGATAGAAGCCAAATTATAGAGAAATTTTTTTAAACTTTCGTCTTTACTATCTTATAACCAAATGCTGCACACTTGAGCCCTGTGTGTATTGGGGAGTATTGGCATTTATTATTGGCTCATTAATATTAGAAGAAAAGAGATTTTTAGCATGATTACCTCACAGGAGGGAAAGAACTTTTCTGCCTGGCTCCTGTATTCTCATTTTGGCCATGAAATTAAGCTTTATTATGGTTTGTGTATAGTAATTCATTCACACTTCTGGCTGTATAAACTTTAAAATCTTATGAATTCAGATTCCATCAGTTAAGAATTTGTGGCATAAGTTAGCCAAGGTGCATTTTTGTCTTTGTGCTTTTAATGAAGATCGTAAATTTCATAATTTATAGAATTTATAGGAAAATGTATTAAAGGACTTCAACCATTTAAGTGAAGGATGCTAGGGAGATCCTGATATATTCTTTGCTAAATGCAATGTGTGGTTAGCTGTGATTGAATTTCCTCACAGGAATGTGTAGTATTTAAGAATTCTAGATTTATTTAAACTCACTGGGGACTTTGTTGTAAAATATGAATAATAGTTTACTAGGGATTATAACTCCCAATTCATCATCAGACTTGAATTTGAATTCAGGTATTTCCACATACATTGCTGCATAATTGTGAGCAAGTTGCATAATCTCTCAGAACTTCAATGTAGGTTATCTAAAATATGAGTAATATAAGTACTTTTCTCAAAGATTGTTAAGGAGATTAAATTTGATAATAAATCTAAGCTTTTGGTATTAATACCTGAATGTCCTAAGCACTCAATAAGAGTTAGATATTATTAACATTTATCTAAAAGTTAAATTAGGATGGTACTGGATTTCTATTTGGAGGTACACATTATTGAGATATAGTACATTCTCTGCAAAAATACATTTCAAATATAATTTTTAGATTGTAATACAGATTTTATGATTTATTCTGCCTTTTTCTCCAATGAGCTTGAGTTAATGATGATTATAATACATTCATGTAAATGTCTACCTTCGTTCTGCTTATTTTTTTAGTTGAAAACAATGGTTTGTATATACATATTTTTTAAAGATTTTTTGCTTTATTAATGACAAAGTATGTAAAAGTACTAAATATACAACAGAATTTAGGAAAGTGAGAGTTGAAAATTGGGAGACACGAAACCTGAGTTCTGGATCTAGTTCAATTTGTCCTTTTGCAATTACTTAATCTACCTAGGTTTCAGTTCTTCAAAGTTGAGAGAAGAAACTTGTACTGATGACTTCTATGGCCATTGAGAGTTGTCAGCTTATGATCCTACAATAAACTCAGTACAAATCTATTTTCAAAATTATACTGTTTATCTATGGGAAGTATTGAATCATGCATCTTTGATTCTACTTACTTTTTTCCACTCAATAGGATAGTGTGCATGGTTGCTTTATCTTGAAGTTGATTTTTAAATATTAGGTTATCACATGACGTTAAAATATATCTAGTTCTAATTAGCCAGGACATTACTCTAGTTTATGAGAAGACTGATTTCACACATCTAGGGAAGATCCAACTCTCCCTTTCATCTTTTCTGAAAAGGAAATTACATAAATTATTATGCATAACAACTTTTACTGCTTTAGTAGAAGTTGAGTAGTAAAAGTTGTTTTTAAAAATTAATAAGAATTTGAAAGAAAATGCTACGAAATAATTTTAATTGAAGGGGTATTTTACTTATGTTCTCCATGTTAAACGAACTTTTATGTATTTAAGTTACTTGTGTGCCTATTGATACAATGTAATCATTTAGTAAAATTCTATAGCTTTATATATTCCTAATTTTTAATGGTGATAGCTGAAAAAAAGAGAGAAAAATGGAGATAATGAAGAACTGAAATATGTCTCTCTGAATCCCATGTGGCTCTCAATAATTGGATTAAGAAAAGGATGGTTTCTGATATTTTATTTACATTCTCTTAATTTCATCCCGGGAAACAAAAGATCTAATAATGTAGTTTATAAAGATATGAACTCTCTCTCCTATTTGAATAATGCTAACTACAATCAAATGATTTGTTTTATTTTTTGATAATGTAATGTTCTTATTCCCATTTTTCCTATAATACCTTTGCCTCAAAAATTAGCTCAATCAAGAAAGATATCAATGAGTATCTAATTCCCATGTAGTTGGACTACATTTTTGAGCCAGGCAGTGACCATCGGTTAATGAGACTGATTTTATAGCTTAATTTATTTGGCTTTGGACTACAATATTTTATTTATACTTAGTGAAGTAGAGAATGAAATGAAGAAGCAATATGAGTTTTGAAATTATGCTTACATCTTTATGGCAATTTCTTTTAGGTTTTCCTCATTTGACCCTCTTTTCTATTACAAATGCACAATCCTGGCTTTCTAATTTCCTTCTCAAAATGCTTATATTGCATTTCTTTCCTGCCACCAATGGACCTCTTTTCTTCTTTTTTGCAAAAATGACATTCCAAATATCCAACTGCTTTATTGTCAAAGTTGTGTAACCATCATTTGAGATGTCCCATGGGGTTAGCAGAGGAGTATGTACCCTATACCTTTCCTATCTTTTGCCTCAGAGGCTACTTTGGAGGGGGAGTAGTGTGGAAGTCTGCTAAGGCAGCTGCAGAAATTGCTTCCTAGTTCACCCAAGGTCAGAGCCTGGTCTCTGTCTACACTGTACAAATTTAACTATGGAGTGTCTGTTAAAACGGTGTGGTCTGAATTTAGCTGTTCTAGAATATTATTTGAGATGTAAGCCCTGTATTCAATTTGCTGAGACATACTCTACATGCCAGAGTTGGTAAAATGAGTCATGTATAAAAAAGGCGTGTTTCAATTCCTTTAGAAAAAAATTCAAAAGGTCTCAATTAGTTCAGGCTTCTAATAAATATCATTCACACATATTTTCATTTGAGGCTTTGAAAACCCTAAGGTGGCATATACTATATATGCTATATTCCCAAAAGATACATTTATTTCATAATTTCACATTATTTTACTACCTCATTTGGTTTAATTTTGTTATTTCTCATCTATCATTTGCTTATCTTAATTTTAAAAAACTGTTCTGTATTATTAAGTATTTCATCTTTCAGTTGGATGACTTTGCATGTAATTATGGAAAAAAGAATGAAAATCATAATTTTTGTTATGGTTATCACAAATAATATGGAGAGCTGCAAACAATTTACAGTTAATCATGAGCTTAGTTGGAGAATTAATTATTTGTGGGCTACATAGAAGATGGATTTCAACACGTACCTATAAAATATCAGCTCATATTTTATAAGTAAAACAAAACAGGCATGTACACATAGGCAAACATATCTCACATCTAAAGCACTAAACCTTTAATATATAAAAATCATTGTAGGACTTTTTAGTTTTTAATTATTTATATTTAAAAGAATTTTAATCACATCAATTGGGTCACAATTTAGAGTGTAAATATTCACAATATTTCATATTAAGATTGTTTGACATGGTCTGAGTGTCTATTAGGTTTTTTAAAACTCTGTTTTAGCCCTGTCACTTGTTTTTGTTTTGTTTTTTTTTGTGCATGTCATATGTTGTAGTAGAATTAAAGACCTTGTTTTATTTGCAAAATCCAGTCAGCAATTTTGCCACTGCCTGTTCAAACTCCAGCTTCATGGCCCAGGCTAGATACCTGTGACAATGGATCTATGGGAATGAATGATGGATCTGTGTAGCAATGATAGCTTTAACCTCTAACTAGCTTTCATTTTTCATCTTTACAATTTCCATTTCCTCTTTCTATTGAAACAAGTTCAGTTGAAATAAATGGATACTCCTGCACATGTTGATGATCCTGAGAGCTCTTCTGAGAATAGCATTGGCCTGTTAATGATACTGTTAATAATTTTTTTCATACTTTTCTCTTTTTTTTTTAGTCTCGACCTATTCCTTCCCACCTTACTTCAGCAGTTGCAGAGAGTATCTTGGCTTCAGCTTGTGAGAGTGAGAGTAGAAATGCCGCCAAGAGGATGCGTCTGGAGAGACAGCAGGTACTGAGGCATCTTGAAGTCTGGTGAACACCAGCTATAGCAAATGCAATTCACTTAATGTGATTTATGTTGAAGAGTAAAAGCTCTTGAATGGATTTAAAGTACACAGAGATATAGTTTTTGTGTCCTTATGATATGAATTTAAACTTGAAAATGTGTGTTCATATGATCAATGAAGGTCAAAGAACAAAATGTTTCTGTGGCAAAAATGAACAATAGCAAAACTAACAAGTTATGATTCTGTTTAGTATCCAATTTAAAGGTCAATTACTTATTAAGAGGTTCTAGCTGATCATTTCCAACACCTTTGTAAATTTACCTCATGACTTATGAGAGTGACCTGATCATGTTCATTTCGAACGAAATGAACCAACCTCTCCTTAATTTCCTCTGGTCTACTACCGCATGCCAATACATGATGCTGAGGGTGGTGACAGTACAACACAACTTTGAAAGACTAGAAAGTCACAAAATGAGGATGTACATAATGGAAATTCATGTCTTAGACTTAATCTGTCATTAATTAATCATTTATTGTGTGCCAATTGCATGTCATGTTTCAATATCTTTTTTCTAAGGCATATGTGTATTAGAGATGTTTGTATTTTTTGTACTTTACTCACTGGTGTTTCCCTCAGTCTTTCCCTTGGGTTATCTGAATATTTCTGTTTCTCCTTCTCATCCCAGAAATGTCTTTCTCTTTTTTCTATGTACCCCCTTTCTCAAGTATCCATAGTAAAAATCTAAATTATCACATGATATACTAAATATTCTGCATAAAACTTTGCCACATTTTCACTTGTAAATTATTTTTACAACAAATGAATTATATGCTTTATATTGCTAATAGAGGATGAAATGAGTCAAGACTAAAGTAAGTTAGTTCAATTTTGATTCTACAGTGAGCCAGTGGACACAAGGAAAAAAGCAAAAACGGTTTTTCATTTCAGGCTTAGAATAATTTAACATGTTTCAGAATTACATCAGCATTGATTTGATGTGTTTATTATTAAAATGTCATGTGCTAATAATTCTAAATGCCACAAAAGATGAAGCCTTCAGTTAAATGAAAAATACAGTATTAGTCTCAGATAAAAACCATGTGAAAATGTCAATTTAGAATGTGCTAATCGAGTCACCAGTGTTGATTCACATATATGTGCCCTCTGTTAAGAGTTTTATCATTGTTATATCTATAAAATGTATCTTACACAATCAGTTGTAACACTATGTATAATACCATCTGGCATAGTGATTAGGGGAGCACATTCTGGAACTAAATAGACCTGGTTTTGAATCTCATCTCTACCTTTTCTAATTGTGCAAACTTCACCAAACTATTCCAGTTCTGTGTGCTTTGGTTACTCCATATGAAAGACAGCAATAGTAACAGTACTCATCCTGTGGAGTCGTTATGAGAACTTTAAATGACAGATTCATGTTATGTACTTAGCATTTTGCCTGGTGCATAGTAAGCATCAATAAATTCAGTCCAGAAAAGACTGATGCTAGCTCTTTTGTCATTGTATTGATATCAGTTAACTAGAAACAAGCATTAATAACACTACCTCAGATATTGAAGTTTCAAAGTCAAAGTCCGTTTGAGAACAGATGCTAGTTCTAGAAATTGAGATTGTAGAATTCTGGGATTGAAAGGGCTCTCCTGGTTGTTGTCTAGCTATATATCCCACCTAATGTACGTTCTAGAATATCCCTATATAGTTTTAATCATGTGGAGTTGTTATAAAAATTAAATGACTTATTCATATTATATACTACCTATAATATCACTCTACAATATTCCCCAAAGCTGGTCATCAACTGATATTTGATCCAGTCACTTAAATACTGTTGGCCTAATCTGTAAAATGGGACATACAGATATCAGATTCATAGAGCTATTGTGAGGATTGTATAAGTCAATTCATATAAAAGCATTATGTATTTCATAAGTTTATATGTTGTTAAAGATATATTTGTTATTTGCTTTAGTATCTCAAATCTCACGCTTGTGCTAAAGATCTGCTATTTACTAACGCACTTTCCTACTGTCAGAGATTTATCATTGTTTTTGAAGGTCTTTACACTGAGCTCAAATTTACTTCATAGACTTTCTACCCACTGAAGAAAAACTTCTAAAAATAATTAAAAATGGGACTTCTTACTCCTGCCCCAGGAGTAGGGACTAGAATGAATGAGGACCAGTGGTCCTTGGCCCTACTCTCCATACTCTCTTCTTTTTATATGTCCTCATGTATTTATTGCAAGGCTCTGTTGCTAGGAATGGAGGATACCCAATAATATCTCCACATAAAAAAATACTGTTTTCTTCCCCCCCCCTTTTTTTTTGTACTTTAAGCTCCGTGATACATGTGCAGAACGTGCAGGTTACACAGGTATACATGTGCCATGGTGGTGTGCTGCGCCCATCAACCCATCATCTACATTAGGTATTTCTCCTAATGCTATCCCTCCCCTAGCCCCCTACTCCCTGACAGGCCCTGGTGTGTGATGTTCCCTCCCTGTGTCCATGTGTTATCATTGTTCAACTCCCACTTATGAGTGAGAACATGCGTGTTTGGTTTTCTGTTCTTGCGTTAGTTGACTGAGAATGATGGTTTCCAGTTTCATTCATGTCCCTGCAAAGGACATGAACTCATCCTTTTATATGGCTGCATAGTATTCCATGGTATATATGTGCCACATTTTCTTTATCCAGTCTATAATTGATGGGCATTTGTTGGCTCCAAGTCTTTGCTATTGTGAATAGTGCTGCAATAAACATACATGTGCATGTGTCTTTATAGGAGAATGATTTATAATACTTTGGGTATATACCCAATAATGGGATTGCTGGGTCAAATGGTATTTCTGGTTCTAGATCCTTGAGGAATCGCCACACTGTCTTCCACAATGGTCGAACTAATTTACACTTCCACCAACAGTGTGAAAGCATTCCTATTCCTCCACATCCTCTCCAGCATCTGTTGTTTCCTGACTTCTTAATGATCACCATTCTAACTGGCGTGAGATGATATCTCATTGTGGTTTTGATTTGCATTTATCTAATGATCAGTGATGATGAGCTTTTTTTCATATGTTTGTTGGCTGCATAAATGTCTTCTTTTGAGCAGTGTCTGTTCATATCCTTCTGAATGGGCAAAAACTGGAAGCATTCCTTTTGAAAACCAGCACAAGACAAGGATGCCCTCTCTTACCAATCCTATTCAACACAGTATTGGAAGTTCTGGCAAGGGCAATCAGGCAAGAGAAAGAAAGGTATTTAAATAGGAAGAGAGGAAGTCAAATTGTCTCTTTGCAGATGACATGATTGTATATTTCGAAAATCCCATTGTCTCAGCCCAAAATCTCCTTAAGCTGATAAGCAACTTCAGCAAAGTCTCAGGATATAAAATCAATCTGCAAAAAATCACAAGCATTCCTATACACCAATAACAGACAAACATATCCAAATCATGAGTGAACTCCCATTCACAATTGCTATAAAGACAATAAAATACCTAGGAATACAACTTACAAGGGATGTGAAGGACCTCTTCAAGGAGAACTACAAACCACTGCTCAAGGAAATAAGAGAGGACACAAAAAAATGGAAAAACATTCCTTGCTCATGGATCGGAAGAATCAATATCATGAAAATGGCCATACTGCCCAAAGTAATTTATAGATTCATTGTTATCCCCATCAAGCTACCACTGACTTTCTTCACAGAATTAGAGAAAGCTATGTTAAATTTCATATGGAACCAAAAAAGAGCCCGTATAGGTAAGACAATCCCAAGCAAAAAGGACAAAGCTAGAGGCATCAACTACCTGACTTCAAACTATACTACAAGGCTACAGTAACCAAAACAGCATGGTACTGGTACCAAAACAGATGTATAGACCATTGGAACAGAGCAGAGGCCTCAGAAATAACACCACACATCTACAACCATCTCATCTTTGATAAAATGACAAAAACAAGCAATGAGGAAAGGATTCCCTATTTAATAAACGATGTTGGGAAAACTGGCTAGCCATACGCAGAAAGCTGAAACTGGACCTTTTCCTTACACCTTATACAAAAATTAGCTCAAGATGGATTAGAGACTTAAACGTAAGACCTAAAACCATAAAAACCATAGAAGAAAATCTAGGAAATACCATTCAGGACATAGGCATGGGCAAAGACTTCATAACTAAAACACCAAAAGCAATGGCAACAAAAGCCAAAATAGACAAATGGCATCTAATTAAACTAAAGAGCTTCTGCACAGCCAAAGAAACTATCGTCAGAGTGAACAGGCAACCTACAGAATGAGAGAACATTTTTGCAATCTATCCATCTGACAAAGGGCTAATATCCAGAATCTACAAGGAACTTAAACAAATTTATGAGAAAAAACAACCCCATCAAAAAGTGGGCAAAGGATATGAACAGACACTTCTCAAAAGGAGACATTTATGCGGCCAAGAAACATGAAAAAAAGCTCATTGTCACTGCTCATTAGAGAAATGCAAATCAAAACCACAATGAGATACCATCTCACACCTGTTAGAATGGCGATCATTAAAAAGTCAGGAAACAACAGATGCTGGAGAGGATGTGGAGAAATAGCAATGCTTTTACACGGTTGGTGGGAAAAATATTATTTTCAAACCCAGAAGGGTTCAAAGAGCTTTGGAATTGTGGGGAATAATGAAGAAATAATTTTTTTAAATTAAACTCTAAGATTTACTAAAAACTTGTTGGGCAATTTCTAGATATAGTTTCATTTACCATTCTCAACAACCCCATGAGAAAGGATATTATTATTCTCATTTACATGTAAGAAAACCGCAGCCCAGAGAAGTGGAATGATTTGTGCAAGGTCACCAGCTGCACGAGAAAGCCAGAATATGAGTTTATATTAGATAAAACTGATGCCTGACATCTTTTCACAATCCTATAATGTATTTTCATGTATTATGTTCATGGAGAGAAACCCATAGCCTAGAACAAACATTTAGGACTTGTATCATTTGTGCCTCTGCTTACAAGGTTTCGGCAGTGCAATTTTCTTCTGGAAAATCATTTACTTTATTTACAAAGATTTTGTACTTTACTATAACTAGCAATCTAGAGTTTGCCTGGACATCAGCCTAAAAAAGGCTACAAACTTCCCAAGGTGCTTCACTTCATCTGGAGAGCTGTTTATGCACTGTAAACTAGTTTAGTGTTTATAATTAGTATCTTAAAAGTATATAAACTACTTTTTTCTTACTATAAATTCTATAGATTTCCTTAGCTATGTCACATAGAAACTTCTACCAAGTGATTCTACTTCCTACCAAAGCATGTAATTGGCAGGGATCCCTCTATTAATTGAATCAAACCCCTCTTTGCCCATTTAGAGAGAGCCAGAGTTCTTTTGCATGTTAGCAAGGAGATCACTCTTCCTGTGTGCATTCTTAACCTGACTCAAAATTCTTAGAATTTTCCAGTGACTCAGAGATTCTTCATTGTGCCCCCAATTTTCTGTAGGCACACAAAAGTTCAAAACATGAACACTCAAAATTGGCTTTCTGTTAAGCCACTCATCTGACTGCTTGCTGCCAGTGGTTAGCCACACGTAGAGATGTAATTATGTAAGTCTTCCAGAGTTTATGAAGCTTGATGAATTAATTGGATTTTATAAAGCTCTTTGAGCTATGAACATGAAAGGTGGTATGGATGTGTTAAATACTTTATTCCATATGTCCATTTTGTACCAAAATCCAGAGGAAGCTTGTTATTATGCAGCCTCAGCCCTGAAGCAAGCCAGTGGCAAGGACAGGAGCCTACTGCTGCTTCATTAGGAATCAGATTTCACAGAAGTCCATTCCCAATGCAGTTTGGAATGTATATAGCATTTTTCTTGATTTAACATAAAATCTGTATTTTTTACGTTATCTAGGAAATTCTTCTTCACTTTAACAATTCAAAAGGGGCAGCCAGATTTCACATTTAGAGTTCTAAGACATAGCTCAAAATTTGTGTGTTCTTTTCTCTATATCTTTATTATTTAATAATTATTTCTTTTTCCTTAAACCAAAAAGATCTTATAGTTATTGGTTACATTTCATTTGAAGACAAAGAGGCAAAAAGTAAGAGGGATTAGAACCAGTTACTTGTTGGTGATTTATCTCCTATCAGTGTATGATTTTTGCTGGTTTTGAGGGATGGCATACATTTTATTAACAGGCTTGATGCTGATTAAGGTAGAAAGTTTCTGGAGAATGTGAGGGTTTCCTTGTTATGTTTTCTGCTCTTAGTGCTTTCAGTTAAATTAGTTTGTAGTTCTGTAGATGAGATCATATAAAACCACCAGTTAAGGGCTTCCCCAGCAGGAGCCCAGCAGTTACTGCCCTAGAAGGACAAGGCAGGAATGCTGGGTGACATATTTTGCAGTAGCTAAGACACACCGGAAACCAATGGTTGACTGTGGTATGACACCTTTGACTCTATTGAAAAGAACACAGTGGAGGGAAGGGGAAATGGCATGTTACTTACCTGTGGTGTAATAAAAGGTCAGGAAGAAGAAAAATAAAGTACTGAAAAGTTATACATTACTAAGTTACCAAAAAAAAAAAAAAAAAAAAAAAACCTCACTGCTAATTAACCAGCATGAACCCAATGGCCCAGGACCTAAAAATATTTAGTAACTCTATAATTCCTTGCAACTGTTTTTTCCCTTAGTAGTGGTGAATTCACTGTCATCTGTGTCTCTTCATGATTTTTCTTTGTTCTATTAGGGTACTAATAAGTTGGAATATTATTAAAGAAATGTAATTGCAGGTGCAAAGGTTGAAAATGTAGCCACATAAGCGTGGGGGCAATTTTAATACAGACTTTTCTAAAAAAAAAAAAACTATCTAATACACCATCATTAAGACATAGTTTATGAGAGGCAGCTTTCCTTTCACATTTAATTCTGCAGTTTTGTGTCCTTTTTATAACATTCATAAACATTAACAATACCTAACTGAAAGCAACACCGTTCAATAGGGTTTTATTCTTAAATTTAGACATTGTGATATTGACAAGATATGGCTTGAACCTTATTTCTATGGCCTGCCAGTCCACACCTATTCTCAATCATCCTCAGCTTTTTACTTTACTCCTGGCATTTTTCTCTCTTATATACATATGTTAGGGGGAAAACCCTGTGTCTTTGAGTTTCTCAATGTGCTTCAACATGACACTTTCATTCACAGAAGAAAATATACTATATAGGAAAAATGAAGCCAAGCATTCCTCATTTTATTGAACTTCACTTTGTTGGGCTTCAGAGATATTGCAGTTTTTACAAATTGAAGGTTTGTGACAATCTCGTGAGCAAGTCTGTCAGCACCATTTTTCCAACAGCATGTGGTCACTGTGTGTCTCTATGTCACATTTTGGTAACTCTCAACAATATTTCAAATTTTTCATCATGATTATATCTGCTATAGTGATCTGTGATCAGTAATCTTTGGTGTTGCTATAGTACTTATTTTGGGAC
Source organism: Pongo pygmaeus (assembly GCF_028885625.2). Taxonomy (NCBI): domain Eukaryota; kingdom Metazoa; phylum Chordata; class Mammalia; order Primates; family Hominidae; genus Pongo; species Pongo pygmaeus. The sequence goes on along the minus strand of NC_072390.2, from coordinate 48,429,083 downwards.
ACCGTGAACCATGCCAAATTAAGACAAAGAACTTAATAAATGTGTGTATTTTGACCACCCCACCCACCAGCCATCCCCCTGTCTCTCTCTTTCTTCAGCCTTTCTGATTCCCTGAAACACAGTAATATTGAAATTAGGCCAATTGATAATGCTATGATGGCTTCTAAGTATTCAAGTGAAAGGAAGAGTCTCATGTATCTGACTTTAAATCAAAAGCTAGAATGATTAAATTTAGTGAGGAACACATGTTGAAAAGCCGAGATGGGCCTAAAGCTCCGCCTCTTGCACCAAACAGCCAAGTTGTAAGTGTGAAAGATATTTAATATTCTTGGAGAATATTAAAATGCTACTCAGCTGAGTGTGATGGCTCACACATGTAATCCCAGCAGTTTGGGAAGCCGAGGTGGAAGGATTGCTTGAGCCCAGAAGTTCCAGACCAGCCCGGCGAACATAGTGAGACCCCCATCTCTACAAAAAAGTTTTTTAAAAGATTAGCAAGGCATGGCGCAGTGCACCTGCAGTTCTAGCTACTTGGGAGGCTGAGGTGAGAGGATTGCTTTAGCCGAGGAGGTTGAGGCTGCAGTGAGCCATGATTGTGCCACTGCCTCCAGGCAACAGAGTGAGACCCTGTATCAAAAAAAAAAAAAAAAAAAAAAAAAAAAAAAAAAAAAAAAAAAAAGGGCTACTCCAGTGAACACAAGAATGATAAAAAAGCAAAATGGCCTTATTGCTGATGTGGAGAAAGTTTTCATGGTCTTATAGAAGATCAAACCAGCCACATTCCCTTACACCAAAGCCTAATCCAGAGCAAGATCCTAACTCTCTTCAATTCTGTGAAGAGTGAGAGAGGTGAGGAAGCTGCAGGAGAAAAGTCAGAAGCTATTATAGCAGAGATTAGTTCATGAGATTTAAGGAAAGTTTATGCCAGAACATAAACATGGAAGGGGAGGCAGCAAGTACTGAGGTAGAAAATGCAGCAAGTTGTCCAGAAGATCCAGCTAAGATAATTGAAGAAAGTGGGTACACTAAAACAATAAAGATTTACAATGTAGATGAAATCACTACATCATTGTAGTGAATCACTGGGAAAAGGTGCCACCTAGTATTTTATAGCTAGAGAGAAGAAATTAATGTCTGGCTTCACAGTTCAAAGGACAGGCTGCTCTATTGTTAGGGGCTAATGCAGCTGATGACTTTAAGTTAAAGTCAGTTTTCATTTACCATTCTGAAAATCCTAGGGCCCTTAAGAATCTCGTGAAAATCTACTCTGCCTGTGTTCCGTAAATGAAACAACAAGGCCTCGATGATGGCACGTCTGTATAGAGCATGGTTAACTGAATATTTTAAGCCCACTGTTGAGGCCTACTGCTCAGGAAATAAAAAAAAAAAAGATTCCTTTCAAAATATTGCTGCTCATTGACAATGCACTTAGTCACCCAAGAGCTCTGATGGAGATGTGCAAGGAGATTAATGTTTTTATGCCTGCTAACCAACATCCATTCTGCAACCTATGGATCAAGGAGTAATCATACTTTCAGGTCTTATATTTCAGAAATACATTTCCCAAGGCTATGGCTGCCATCGCTAGTGATTCCTCTGATGGATTAGGAAAAGGAAATTGAAAACCTTTTGAAAAGGATTCACCATTCTAGATGCCATTAAGAATATTCATGATTCATGGGAGGAGGTCAAAATAGCAAACCTAACAGGAGTTTGGAAGAAGTTGATTCCAACCCTCATGGGTGACTTTGAGAGGTTCAAGACTTTACTAGTGGAGGTAACTTTAGATGTGGTGGATAGCAAGAGAAGTAGAATTAAGTAAAGCCTGAAGATGTGACTGAATTGCTGCAATCTCACGATAAATCTTCAGTGGATGAAAAGTTGCTTTTTATAGCTGAGCGTAAAAGTGGTTTCTTGAGATAGAATCCACTCCTGGTCAAAATGCTGTGAATTCTGTTGAATAAAAACAAAGCTTTAAAAACATTATATAAACTAAGGTGATTAAACAGTGTCAGGAATTGACTCCCATTTTGAAAGAAGCTCTACTATGGGCAAAATACTATCAAACAGTATTGTATACTTTAGAGAAATATTTCATGATAAAGAGCATCTATCAATGTGGCAAGCCTCATTCTTGTCTTTATTTAAGAAATTGTCACAACCACACTAGCCTTCAACAACCACCACCTTAATCATTCAACAGCCATCAATATCGAGTCAAGAATCCCTATCAGCAAAAAGATTTTGACTCAGGAAGACTCAGATGATTGTTAACATTTTAAAGCAATAACGGTTTTATGTTGTTGTTGTTTAAGCTAAGCGCACTGGTTTTGTTTTAGACAAATGATATTGCACACTTAATAGACTACAATATAGGGTAAACATAAATTTTATATGTAGTGGAAAAACAAAAAGTTCATGTTACTTGCTTAAATGCAGTATTTGTTTTATTGCAGTGGTCTAGAACTGAACTTTCAGTATCTCTGAGGTATGTCTGGACCATCAGGGGTAGTTCTTGGACTATGTTCTATCTCCTATGTAACATGTATACTTTAAAACTATCTGGGATAGAACGTATTTTGCAAGTCATTTCATTCTAATGGGTCTTGACATCCTCTTTAATAATAATGTCAATAACAGCACAGCAGAAACATATATGAATGTGGGACTATGTGAAGTGTTTTGCAAGCCTTTCTTTTATAATTGTCATACTTTTTATAAAAGTATAGAAATTGGGGCTCAGGAAAGTTGAATAAATTTCTCCAGGTCACAGAATTGCTCAGGATGGGGCCCCATTTTGATCCAATTCTCATGATTTTAAAATCATACTTTAAACATATTTTCATTTTTAATACTCTTCTCAATCATGTAGGATTTTTTATAATTAGGAAATAATGAAATACATAAATAAGAAATTTTACTAGTAATTCCACCACCTCATTTTTAAAATATTAAGTGCTAATTTTACTTTTTTTCTATCATAATTTGCATATGAAAATGATGCCTTGCTATATTTTAGAAGAATTATGAGAAGTAGAATTACTGGGTCACACAGCAGCAAGGTTTTTAAAGGTTTTAATAAACAGGTAGTGTTTTCTTATTTTCTATTTTATTCCTATAAAAGATGGATTTTAGTTTATTTTATAGGTACATGCCTATTAAAAGCTTGTCTTAACTTTAAGGAATCTTTGACACAAAACCAGTAATTCCTAATCCTAAAAAACATGGCATTATTTTTTACAAGAATTACCTTGAAATGCCCTACCTTAAGACCTGAAGTGCAATTTATAATTAATATGTTATATATGGCTGCAATTAAAAAATATATATAAAATGTCCTGATATTAATGTAAATAATATATTAAAGAAAGTAATATGTAATAAACTAATATGTATTTCAATGTGGAAATGTGGGGATACTATGGCACTAAAAGAGATAATAAAATCATCAGGTACTGTTTGCACCTATACCACAAATCAACATGAATGCAAGAGCTAAAGTGTCCTCTGACATGTATATGTTGTGACACCTCACAGTGATCAGTGACATGAACTTTCCAGATGGTAAGAAACTGCTGGTAAAGTTCTGAACAAAGCATAGTACAATATTTTCTTGATTTGCATGACAGTGGTATTCCTTAAATAATTCATTATATATTTAAAAGCAGTTTTAAATATATATATTTAAAAACATACAAACTTTGCGTTTATACCAAACTAAGGTTATGTTTTAGGCTCAGAAAATTCTAAAAAGGCTTTTAACTGATATCTGCAAAACTTTCATTTTTATTAATTTTCTTTTTAATTTTATTAAGAAACAGATTCTTGCTCTGTCACCCAGGCTGGAGTACAGTGGCGTGATCATAGCTCACTGTAGCCTCATACTCTTGGGCACAAGCAGTCCTCCCGAATCAGCCGACCAAGTAACTGGGACTACAAACACACATCATCACACCTGGCTAATTAAAAAAAAAAAAATTTAGAGACAGGATCTTGCTGTGTTGCCCAGGTTGGTCTCAAACTCCTGGGCTCAAGTGATTCTCCAACTTCGGCCTCCCAAAGTACTAGGATGACAGGCATGAACCACTGTGCTCAGACACTACTTTAAAAAATTCCCATGGGAACAGATACAATTCTTGGTCACATGAGACTGCCTGGAACATGTTGGGGCTTCTGGTAAACTTGTTCCCATCACCCCACCTACTTAATGTCAGTAGCACCTGCTATAGAGTTCCCCAGTGTTCCCAAGAGGGTAGTATCACTGACTTTGAGAAGCACTGCTATGGACCGAATAGTCTAAGATTTGAAAAGAGGACTAAGAATCCTAAATTGTCAGATTAATTCTTTGATAGTGAATCCTTATGCCTCTGTTATTCCCATTTTTAAGAGACTGAACTTGAGGCTCAAAACCCTCACATTTTCAGTAGGCTTTGCATTTGTTATGTCAAATAAATTTTTCCTACATCCTTGCTTTCTTCCTTTCCTGTGTTTTTTTTTTTAATTTGCCAGAGCCTGGAAGTAAAAATGATGTGGCGTAAGATAAAAATTACTTATTGTGGTACTTTTGGTTTAAGGGAATTATTAGCAAGGATAAGGCAATTAAGTATCAATGGCAATATCATCATGCCCCACTAAAAAACTGAGTCACATATGATTTCTAATTCCAGTTTTATTCTTGAAGGACAATTCCATTTTGTATTTTTCATTCAACTATTTTAAGTGTCTCCTGACATACATTTATATTCTTTTTAATTTCAAAATCTATCATAAATTAAATTTCTGTTTGATATTCACAACAGAGAGACCACAAAATCCAATATTTTGCTACAAATGGAATGCACAAAAATGTCAGGCTAGAGAGTCTTAAAAATGTGTGCTTTTATCAGTTTTAATAACCTATAAATATGCTTTTTGTTTACTCAGCATTGGAGAATGTGTACTTACTTGCTCTTTGGTTTCAGTGATGGATTTACACTCAACCATCTATCTACTCATATGGTCTCTAAAGTTCCTGGTACTGTGTAGTAAGGTGTAATCTTCCAAAACAATACGACTTTTTCTCTATGTAGGAAATAGCTAGCACAAGTGGATATCAAAATATAACCTTAAATTCATGATCGCAAAGTGGTGAACAAATTAGAAAATCAATACAGAGAAATTTGATTACAAAAATTATCACTTCTGAAATCTTACCATCTTACCTTTATTAGTCCAGAACAGATCCTGGGAATGGTTATAATAACATTTATAAACAATTAGCTGTTGAAATAATAGATGTTCCATTATAATTTTATAAACATAGAAATTTTATAAACATAAAAATGAAGGAAAGGCAAATATATATATTAAATGAAAATGTTTTACAGATAGATATCACTAGTAAATATCTACAATGGACTTTTACCATTCTAACTTAAAAACTTGAGTTCATTGTGCACATAATACCATATTTAGTAATAATTTTGCTGGAATTTTGTACTTGCTCTACATGAAAGAATATTAGACCTGAATTCTGTTGGTACATGTAAGCAAAATAATTGCCTTACTAACTTGTATTCTTTCAGTACTAGCTTACCAGTGTGGCTGGATTTTAAATATGAATGAATTCTAATTTGAGTTCTTGAAAGATAAGTTTTTAATGACAGAAGTTATAAACTTCTAAATTTTCCATGGTTTTTGAATTGCTGTAGTTATTTTCTTAAGTATTTAATATATCTGTATCAACAAGGAATATGATTAGTAGGATAAAAATACTTCTAAATAGATCCTAAAATAGCTTGTTTATTTAGCAAATATATATTAAGCAGTCATCATATGGCAGATATTTTACTCAGTAAAGAAGCTACAAAACAAGTGAGGAAGAATAACTTTTACTGAGAATTTTTACTAAGTGCCAGATTTACTTGTATTTACTTAGCGCTTTGTAGTGTCATATTCTTAATTCTGACAATATCACCACTGAGCAGGTGTTTGTATACTGCAGATGAATATGAATAAGACATAATGGCTTTCCTCAATCAACTCACATTCTATTAAAAATAAGTGAAATTAGCATGGTAAATGAAATTACAAGTCTGTAATCAGATTTCTGTGAGAGCCAGGGGAGCATTGCTAACTGCCTGACGAATCCAGGAGGGCTTCCTAGAGGAGGCACTGTTAAGGCAGACCTTTCGGTTAATGAAGATATTGACAGAAAAGCTAGAGGAGGGTATTCCATACAAATGAGGTGTTTCCAAATGAGAGAGGCTCTTGACTATCAAAAACAGCAGTTTCTTGTGGAGGAAACTTGAGACTGTTGTGAAGAAATCAAAGAAGAGAGGACTGGGCATAAAGGTGCAGGGGTCTTCTATGCCCTGTGAAGTTATGTAGACTGTAAGTACATGCTAGAGAGGAGTGGTAAAGAAGACTATGCCGAATTTTTAGGAAGTGTCAGAAGCAAACAGACAATGGGGTGTAGATGAGACTATGGGAAAAGTGAGGTCCCGATACTGTGGGAGTCACTTTCCCATCCACCTCTCATTTCAGGTTTTCTATTTAAATGCAATGATATTTAAATCTGAGCATATGCCAAAAAGAAATTATGAATATTAACTGCTACAAAATAATCTTATGGTTACAGGGTATTTCTGAACTAAACATGAGTGATTTGGGAATGTCTATTCTTCCATGCCACATTAGCTCAGCTAATTAAGAATTCAAGTTTAACAAACTCCTATAATGTTAGCTTACGTAAGTACATACCAAGATTTCTATTCTTCCTGTCTTATAGACTGCTTTTTAAAGGTGTCTCCTTAAACAGACATTATTGTTTTCATCAAACAATGCATTTTAAAAAAAAAAATTAGAATAAGAGTACTTCTGTTTAAATTTGTTCCTTAGTGCACATATTTATGTAATGATATATCAATATATATCTGAGTGGTGAAGTACAAATGTCATTGTATTGGTCCCTCAGTAGTACTGTGAGACATGTAGATGGCTTCCCTCTGTCATGGATGGAGAATCTGAAGCTGAGAAAGTTTATTTCTTCTGAGTGACCTCTGGTTTCTTCAAGAAGTTGGAAATGAGCCACAATTTCTGATGTTTTTCTTTCCATTACTCATTCTACTTTACTGTTTGGTTTTCTAGCTTCATTAAGCATTCTCCCACATTTATATGGAAAATTCGATTTTTTAAATATTTGAGATACATCTTTGGTTTAAGCTGTTGTTAATTTCAAGGAAATAATCAGCAGGATACAAGTGACAGAAAGATTTAACCTACGATGTTGATACACTTTTGGTGCCAAAGACAGGGAAACATGCGGTTTACTGGGATCTCCATGAAGACAACATCCTTGTTAATGTTATTTTTAAACCAATTATTTTTAGGCTTAGTGGATAAATGAAGACCTGACATATTTGGTTTATGCCACATGGATTCATTTTTATAATTTATTTCTCATAATTTGTTCATTCCTTGCCTTGTCCTTTCTCCTCAATCTGTCCACTTTAAAACCCATTAGTTACTGTGAAACAACAATATATGTGTATTAGAGAAACTGAACTAGAGTCACAAATTCATTATGGAGTTAGATAATATAACAGCTTGGGAAATTGGGCTATGCATCCTAAAGGAGGCAGTGTGTTATGTGTGACATGTCTCCTGTGGTCCACATGGTGAGATTTGTGGCCTCAAGGAACACATACTTGTTACCTCAGTTACTTAGCACTTTGGGGAATTAGTGTTTCTGCATAACTGGAATTTCTAAAGAGCTGGAGATTACTGATTTAAATTTATTTTACTTGTATTTTTAGTTAAAATCTTTCCAAAATATAATCAATGTATCTTCATTTCATGACAAAAGATCAACTTTCCTGAAATGGATAAATCCTTATACATTTCTCAAATTTCCACACTCAGGAAGAAACCCCATCTTTGCTGTGGTATCAGTGTCGTCTTCATTTGTCAATAATGTATTTTTAAATCTGGAGGAGTGTCAACAGTCCACTGACTCTTAGATGACTACAGGACAGGCTGTACTTGTTCTTAATTACACCCTGTTAATGAGATACAAGGAGGAAAGAGGACACTCTCTCATTGCTTTAGGAGTTTTCCAAAGCTATGTTCTATGAGCCTTACCTATAGCTTCATCAGGAGAAAAATGATAGGAATATGGACCAAAACCCAAGTCACATTTATTTTTAAGTTCCTTTTAATGTTTTGCCTTTAATACACCATCAAAATAGCATTTTAGATGATACAGTTTAATTGAAACTCCTACAATAAGATCAAACCACTTCTCCAGTTACATTCCAGGTGCTTACTGTAGATTTTCTTGGTTTTGTTACTTAAGAAAACAGAGTAGTACACTCTGGCACTCAGGAAACTCTCAGAACGTGGCAGGATCAATCACGTTTTTCATCATGTTTCTGGTTAGTCTCTTGTTCCCAACTCCTCTTTGAAAATGTAAGTGACATTTAATAAAACTCTTGGTTCTAACTTCTGGAAAAAGGACAGAGAGCCAAAGTACATAAAAAGATTATAGCTGTAACTATAAACTTCAGTAATAAAATACTGTAGCTCAATGTGAATGAAAAGTTTCTAGAGGAAAAAAATCTTGGCCAGGCCCGGTGGCTCACACCTGTAATCCCAGCACTTTGGGAGGCCGAGGAGGGCGGACTACGAGGTCAAGAGATTGAGACCATCCTGGCCAACATGGTGAAACCCCGTCTCTACTAAAATACAAAAATTGGCTGGGCGTGGTGGTGGGTGCCTGTAATCCCAGCTACTCGGGAAGCTGAGGCAGGAGAATCACTTGAACCTGGGAGTCAGAGGTTGCAGTGAGCCGAGATCACACCACTAGCCTCCAGCCTGGTTACAGAGCGAGACTCCGTCTCAAACAAACAAACAAACAAAAATCTTATTTCCATCTAAAAACCCAGCAACTAAAGCAAAGCCTTGTACTCTACCAATGTCTTTCTTGTTGGTTATTTCTTTATCTTTGCTACATATGTAGCGTGGAAGAGATTGTTTTCAGAAGACATCTAAGAAGGCAGAGGAAAAAGGTAGCCTTGATTTAGGACTTTAAATAACAAATATAGTGGAGAATTGAAAGTAGTGAGATGTCTTTTTTTTTTTTTTTGAGACGGAGTCTTGCTCTGTCCCCATTTTGGAGTGCAGTGGTGTGATCTCAGCTCACTGCAACCTCCGCCTCCCAGGTTCAAGCGATTCTCCTGCCTCAGCCTCCCAAGTAGCTGGGACTACAGGTGCATGTCACCGCATCCAGCTAATTTTTGTATTTTTAGTAAAGACAGGGTTTCACCATGTTGGCCAGGATGGTCTCGATCTCTTGACTTCGTGATCTGCCCACCTCGGCCTCCCAGACTGCTGGGATTACAGGCATGAGCCACCACACCGCACCTGAGGTGTCTTAAATCTGTATGTAGGCATGTACACAAAGTTGCTATACTTGAGAATTAATAATATACGACTTTTTAAAAGAGGATCCTTTATTTTCAAATTATTCAAATTATAAAATTATTTATTACACGACATATTAGACTCATTAAAAAAGTTATAGCTAGAGGGAACTTTACAGGCCTCTTAGTTCAACAAATTTATTTTATAAAACAAACAGGCCTGGAAAAGTTAATTCTCCTTTCATCATAGATTTTCCTTCCTTTCTTGTTTCCTTCCTTCCTTCCTTTTTTCAAAGCATTTTTCATATGCCACTGGAAACAGAATTTCCCTTTAAAAAGGAGAAAAAAGACCAACACAGTGCAAAATATTTAGCTCCCTTTGGATTTCAGGGTAATGTTCTGAATAATGAAAATCAGAATGCTTCATAAATTTCAACTCTTAATGTCATCATACATTCATAGCATGCAAGAATTTGAATACTACTTTCATTGCAGAACTCAGAAAGTCACATTAGTTTAATTTAATTGCATTTTTATGTCATTAATTATTGCCTATCAAGCAAATTTGGGAAGTCCAATGAATCTGTCAGGATTTTTTGAGCCTCTGTATGTGTGAGGAAAATTTCTTTCTAAGGAACTGTCCAATTAACAATGGGTTTCTTTAAATCTTTTTACAGAATCCTGCATTTGAGCTAGTTTTTTAAAATACAAGATTCTTTCTATAGGTCTTTACATTATATTAATTTTGTCAACTATCATTTATCTGATAATTTATATTCTAGTTACAAAATTTGTTGAAACTATTTCAAATAACCAGATCCAGGTTTCAATTCCAAGTTCTTCACTATTCAGTTATCAAAGTATCATTTTGACTATATTTGTAAAATAAATCAGGACATGTATGCAGAGCACATCATACATAATCATACTAATATTTGTGTGTTATTGTATATTTTAAATTTGCATTAACATATATTTTCTCGTTTAAGTTTTTCAAAAACTCAGGTATACATTATCACTATTATTATTTATGACTGAAATTTACACAAGTAAGAAATGTGTTTCCTCCTTGTTGCTCCTGTTTTCTTTCTGTATAAGTGATACTTGGGGGATTGAGATATGTTTGAGTGTGGCACAGCTGTCCTAGCTCTTTCCACCAGCGTGTCTTTATCCAGGCAGTTTCTCAGTTCAATTTCACTCCTGTGTTTATTTGTAGACCCATCTCAAAGTGCACCTGCTTTAAGAACAACTCCCTAGATCAAATATTAGTCCACAAAATTAAGTCCCTTTTCTAGTTCTCTATGTAGCAACAACTATCAGCACTACATATTTTAGTAATTAATTATATTCCCCGCTAACATTGTAATGGCCTCCAGATGTCTTTTGCACTCAACAATTGTTTGACTCGACAATTTTATATCACTTTGTAGGAATAAAACAGCATTGCCTTTTTATCACAGTGAGCCCTAAATATGTGTATTTACGTACTGGGATGAGGGTAGGTACGTAATAAATATCCATGTGTAACTTCTTTTGTAGCATCACAAAAAGTTTACTTTTAGGGAGGGGAAGAGGCTTTGAGTGAGAAGCCTACCACACAATAGGAATGCTGGTGCCTGAGAATGGTAACAGATGGCCCAATAGAGAGGTACTCACTGGGATTAATGCCATAATTTAAAATATTGTCCAACAGCGTATTAAACACAGTTTTAGCACCAAATAGGGAAAATCACAAGTACAATATGGTCAGAACCAAGGGTGTAGGCAGTGGAGCAGATAAAGAATGTTTCAGCATTTAGTTCTTTGGCTACTGTTGCCTTTCACTGTTCTGAGAAAAAGAAGGCAGCTATTAGTTTTGACAAAGCAATTATACCAAGAAGCAGCTGCAGGGAGCTGACCTGACATTTGCCCCCGATAGCTGTCACAGCAGCAGGCTGAATAGAGCAGCTTGATACAAGTGCTACTGCAGACACTGGAGGAAGTTCTGCCCTAAATGCAACACGTTTGAACATTAATATACAAGTGTGTATATGATTTCTTAGTAGCGGCCATCTTTCTCCTTTATTGGATTCTTATCTAATTTTTAAGCACTCATTTCTTAGGAAATCCCTGTTTAAAGGTAACAATAATGATGTGCCCCTTAAGTACTAGCTGCACCATCCACCAGAGTAGATACTATGTGTCTAGGGTAATGCTCCAGGGGGAGAAGATATTTTAAAACACTATAGCTGACAAAAGAAAGGTTTAGATGCTGTAAAGTGGCTGTTGCTTTTTTAAAAACTATATATACTTTATCTATACTCAGTAAATAATTTTTGTTCTTATTTACTTTTTGCTTATAAATATATGCATATACCTCTATATGTCTTATACACAAAAGATAACAATTTGAAGTGATGTATAAAAAGATGTAAACATATACAATACATTATGTACACATAAAGAAGATGGTATTTGTCAATATGGTAAATAATACTTTGGGCACATTGTTGAGGTAATTATTTGATGTTTTTAAATATTACCTCTATTTTAGTACCCTAAACTTAGCATAAGTGTGGAAATGCTTTGTCAAAACTGAAGTTTTAGTGACAACATTAAGATATATATCATTATGAAATAATCTTTTATAATGAGTTACAATTCTTAATAATGCATAATATCTAAACACTCAGATAAACTGTTAATATGTATAAAATAGCAAAAAAAAATTATATTTCAGTGATGACTAAGGTGTATGATAATCTATGATAATTCTGCTTAAAACACAAAAAGGATAAAAGTTTTAATAATATGTATGATCAACAGAGAATCTATGTATTCAAAATAATTACTTTATAGAATTTCTAAATCAGTTTCTAAATCATGACCTTATGACATAATGAAATAGACATCAGGAAAGGAAGACAAAAAATTGGTATACCCAAATCCAGGAGGGTATTCTTTGTTTTATTCTTTCTTTCTCAATCAATATATACTTCCAACCAATAGGAGAAATTTTAAAATTGTATTTTGTCATTCAATTGTTTGAATGTATGAAAATTGTGCAGCTGACAGGTAAAATATATATACAATATGAATAGTATGGCTTTTATGCCTAAAGCTTGTGGAAAATGAATATGTTGACTCTATAGTTTTTAAACAGAATTTCAATAATTACAAAAGGATGTATACATGATAAATTGCACTGGATACATAATAAATTAAATTTGATATTTAGAATCAAAAGTACATTTGGTTTATGTTATGAATCAAATCAGAAATTAGGAAAATTTTCTAAAAGATTTGAAAGCACAGTTTTTATGCAGGAAGTGTAAACATTAAAAAATTAGCTTGTTAATATATAAACTAAACTTTAAGAATGTATTTCAAAACATAAACTATATTAGTTTCAGTAGCACAAAATTGAGGGTATATTCAATCTAATCTAAATCCATATGTAATATGAAAAGATGCTCTTGTATATTTTTCCCCCAGGAAAAAATTAAAGACAATTTGTCTGCTCTTTCAGGCCATTGAGATGCAACTAACTAAAGGTGTCTGTAAATACAGCCTGCAGACTGCAAGACTAAGTGCTAGACATGAAAGCAGCTATTAAGTACACATTTAGAAATGGGAAATCTGGTTAACATTTTTCCCAAAAAGTAACTTTATGTAGATAATAATCAAATTATTTCATTCATGAAGTTATCAGTGAAACACCTGAACAAAGGCTTAACTTTATTTTTAAGTTTAGAAGTAAACCAGGAGAGAACAATCTGGTATCAATGATGGCTGAAAGCAACTGAAGGAGGGCAATGTCAGGAACTGGCAGATTTAACACATATGATTCTCTTGAAACTGTTACAAAATTTAGTCAAAAATGGTGTAAGCAAAAGGGAATTTGTTATCTTGGGTGACTCGAAATTCTAACAGTAGGGCCAAGTTTACATATGGTTGATTGAGTGTCTCGTAATTATGGGTCTTCTCTTAGAGATCTCTTGGTTCTGCTCCATTTTTGTTATTTCTGTTCTCAGACAGATTATCCTCTCATAGTAGCAACATAGCTACAGCAGCCCTAGCCTTCCATCTTCCCCATGTGATTGGGTTACATATTCATCCCTGAAGCAATTGCTGAGGCCGGAGAAATGGAAAGTGTATAGGTCACATATTTAGTTTTGGAGCCATTGGCGGAGTAAATTCTGTAAAATACATGGAACAAGAGTAGGGTAGGAGGATCAGATACAGTTACTAAAAGGGGAAGGGGGATGAATGCTGGAAAGCCGATGAAAAGCAGTGTTCACTACAGTGGACAGTACTGGCTTTCTAGGGCTGCCAACATAAAGTACCACAAACTCAGTGATTTAAAATAACAGAATTTTATTCTCTCACAATTCTGGAGGTTAAAAGTCCAAAATCAAAGTATTAGAAGGGCCATGCTCCCTCAAAAACCTCTAGGGGAGGATCCTTCTTTGCTGCTTCTGGTAGCCCAGGCATTCCTTGGTTTTTGGCAGCAAAATTCCAATCCCTGTTTCCATCTGTGTCTCTTCTCCTCTTCCTAAAAGAATACAAGTTATTTTGAATTAGGATCCACCCTAATTCAGTATTGCCTCATCTTAACTAGATTATACTTGCAAAGTCCCTGTTTTCAATTCAGATCACATTGATAGGTATCAGGGATTAGGACTTCAACATACTTTTTGGGGGGACACAATTCAACCCATAGCAATATATTCTTTGCACTCTCCACAATTCGTGTCCTTCTAACTTGAAAAATATATTCACCTATCCGAACATCCCCAGAAATCTTAATTCATCCAGCATCAACTCTAAATCCAATCTCCTCTAAAAATATTCAACTCAAGAAGTCCCAGATATCATCTTTAAATCATCTAAATCCAGTGTGAGTAAGACTCTGGATATGGTCCATCCTGGGGCAAAATTTCACTCCATCTACAGACCTGTGAAACCTAGAAAACATGTTACCTGCTTCTAAAAGACAATGGTGGGACAGGCATAGGATGGACATTTCCTTCCCAAAATGGAGAAAAGAGAAGGAAAAAAATGGATTACAGTTCCCAAGCAAGTTTAAAATTCAGCAGGATCAATTCCATTAGTTTTCTGGGACTGAGAGTAATCATCTGTGGCTCCATGCTCTGCCTTCCTGTCCCACCTGGCGGACTGCACCTTCCTCTAGGCCAGCCTGGGCAGTGGCCATGACCTCTTCGCCAATGATGTCCAGTTGGCTGGCCTCAACCTCTGGGCTCGTTGCTTTGCCCTTGGAATCATTCTTGTTTCATTCAATCCCATCTCTGTCCCTTTTCAGTCTGGGCTGACAGTTTTTCTGCTGGTATAAAATTTTCAAAAACTTCGTCAGTCTCCTATGCATGTCAAGGTAATCCACACTATTAGACAAGAGGATTCTTTACACATTCTTCCTGAATAATCTCATCTCTCTTCCTGGAATCTACTGAAATGGTTGATTGGACCCATAAATCACATACCTAATCTCTTTAGCGTATAGTTGTCCAGCCACACCTGTTTTCAGAGCATGCTATCTGAAACATTTTCCAAATCATCAAGTGCTGGTTCTTCATGTAGGCAAATTCAATCCATAAGATTAGCTAACTCCAGTTTTTACATTGCACTTTTTGAAGAATGCATGTATGGCTTTATGCTCATTGGCTATACCTAATAAGAATTTACCAGCAGAAATATTGAAGGCACATAATTTAAAGTGTATTTACAGATGTAAAATATATAACTAACACCAACTCTCTTTAAGTG
The DNA here is from genome assembly GCF_028885625.2 of Pongo pygmaeus. NCBI lineage: Eukaryota > Metazoa > Chordata > Mammalia > Primates > Hominidae > Pongo > Pongo pygmaeus. The sequence goes on along the minus strand of NC_072390.2, from coordinate 48,413,919 downwards.
AGGGAAAACTACTTATACATTATTTTAGAGTTTTATTTATTTAAAGATTTGGGGTGCAGCCAATATATTCATATTTTTTTGTATTTTTAAGTTGCACATATTTTAACATCAGGAGACTGTAATAGACCTCTCTCTCCTTCTGTCTTTGTCTCTCTCTCATCTTCCCTCTCTCCTTACCTCTCTCTATGTCCCTCATACATACTATAGAAAAACTCTTACATAATATGAAATTTTATATCAAAATATGAAGAAATTACAGTAATCTAAAATCAATGATAGATGTGCAGAGCATAAGTATTGGAGTTGTCATTTAAAAAGAATAAGGTGAAACATGAACCAATAGGTACATGATTGCTCTTTCATGAATGTAGAAAATATACGTAGTCCATTATGTTGTTATTGTTAAAAAGGTAAAAAGTTTCACACATACGCACACACACCCCATCTATTTTTAAATGCTCTTAATCATTTTTCCTAAATGTTTTGCTTAGTTGTAATCATAGTTATTCAGTTTAAGATGCGAATTCAATATAGATTTAAAAGGGCATTGTCTACTTTAGAGACAAAGCTGTTACCCAGTGATTCACACATACATACCCTGTACGTATCCTCTAATTGGAGCCCACTGTAATTACACTGCAAATAAGCACTTCTTGATGATGAAGAAGCCAGTTACTAAGGAGCTGCTTCTTGAAAAGTACTGTCATTCATAGCTGTAAAGAGCTAAACAAGCCTTAAATTATATCTTCCATTCTAAAATCAAACTAAAAATAATCTATACATGTCTTTTGTTTATTTACCCTATTGTTTTCCTCTAAATATGAAAGCTCTTAAAATATTCAGCAGTGACTTACGCATTATGGAAGTGACCACTCAAGGCAGCGTTTCTGAAAAGTTACATGCAAGTTAGCATCAATGCAAGCCCAACAGCAGCCCAGATCTAGCCCTGTTCAAGGCTCAGGGGGTAAACACCAGGGCTGACTGGGTTCAAATTCCTTCCCTCAATTTTTACCTGAGCTCTCCACTCACAAGGAGGAAAGGGCATGCCTCCTTGTTTTTGTGACACATCAGGGTCCCTTGTTCTTAGAAGCTCAGATGTGTAAAAAATGCCGTGGCTGCTTTTAGATCAACTTAAGAGTGCCTGGAGCTGTGCTATAGCAATGGCAACAGGGTCCAACCCAAAGATGACACGCTCATTAAGTCTTACAAGTATTTCCAGAAATAATTCAATCTGCCCTTGATTTGAGACAAATAATTTACTTCAACAAGTCCTAAAAAACACTGCTCCAGTATTCTGCAAAAATAAAATACATAAAATACATAAAAATAAAAGGTATTTTATTTAATCATTTATTTATTAGTAATCTCTCTATATAGATTACTAATAGAGAGATATTAATCTATCTATATTATTAACCTATCTATCTATAGGATAGTAAATGGCAAAAGTGTTTTATTTGGCCTGAACATTGTTGCAAAATGTTACATTTGAATGCTCTTGAATTTAGCACTGTCTTCATAACTTCCTATTGTTCAATAGTCAGACCTCTTTAGTTTCACTTGGTCCCTAGAGGAAGTTGAGTTTGACAGGATTTTTGATTCACCTAGTTTTAGGCAAGTGTCTTATCACCCAAACATACACGCCAAAATTTTTGCATTAAAAATTAAAGCTTTGCTGATTCTTCAAAAAATAATTTGAATTAAAATTAAGTTTAGTCTTTAGATGTTTTACTTCTTCCAGTTGGCACAAATGCACAGGTACTGCCTCCTTCACAAGTTTCTTTAGTAGATAGAAAATTATGTTAAAAGAATAGAAATAAGAATGCTATTTAAATTTGATACTTCCCTTTTCTAGATCTTAGCATGGGTGAATGTGTGGTTTTGCCCTTGAGAGGATACTTGCTATATTATAAATAACATATATATCAGTAAGAATATATTAATAACATACGAATAAATATATGAATACACATCAGTGAGTGTATGAATGTAAGTTCAACTCATGCTGAATTATGAACCTCATCTTTAACCAACCACTGAATTAAGGTACTTCCTTTTTAAAATTTCAACATTTTGTGTGATTCCTGTGAGCTGCTTTGAAACCAGCAGCCTTGCTCAGTGCAGAACATGAAAGGGGAACAATTGAGCAGATTTTTCCCCCTCTTGGCATGAGTCTATCAGTCTATCATTTTGAACTGAGCTGTCTGTCATTCCTGACAAGTCCTGAAGGGAAATAAGCCTTTGGGTCCCAAAATATTAATAGGTAAACACATTATTCATGTTTGGCCATAGCAAAGATATGTTTAATTTTAAAATGGGGCCAGAGTCCCTAAACTAGAATAAGATGTTTGTACAATGACAACAATAAAAATAAATCATTTAAAATGAAGAATGCCTGGGATTAAGTGTTCTAAAAACCCACAGTTCATAAAATGTGTTTAAAGTAGTTGAGGCAGGAGTGAGAAAACCCAGTAAGGAAAAGACAGCTTCAATTAGCAATCCCCAAAAGGTGTATATTTCAGAACAAGATTCTTATTTAAAAATTAGCCTTCTGGCTGGATGCAGTGGCTCACGCCTATAATCCCAGCACCTTGTGAGGCTGAGGGGGAAGGATTGCAGAAACCTAGGAGTTTGAGGCCAGCCTGGGCAAAATAGCGAGACCTCATCTCTACTAAGCATTAAAATAAAAAAAAAAATTAACTAGGTGTAGTGGCACGCACCTGTAGTCCCAGCTACTGGGGAGGCTGAGGAGGGAGGATTGGTAAGCCCAGAAATTTGAGCTTGCAGTGAGCTATGATTACACCACTGCACTCTAACAAGGGCAACAGTGAGACCCTGTCTTTAAAACATTCATTAATTAATTAAAATTCGCCTTCTATAGAGTTTAAGATGATCATGTTGGATTTTGTTTTATATACCCTATCTGTATAGCATTTTACACTACTCAAAAAGCTTTATAGAAATTAATATTACCCCATTTATATGGATTCCTGAGGTCAGATAGAACTGTACCCCTTCATCCATCCAAACACAACAGGATAAAAGGAGGGGGTAGTACTGGTCTCAAAATTTTACTGAAACTCTGGACAAGCTGCTGAACAGTAGTTCAGCATACTTGCCCACACTTCACAGATCTACACAGACAACTGTGCCCGTCATTTCTTTTGCAAGACCTCACAAAAGGCAGAGGAGGAGGAAAGAAAGTTATAGTTCATTTGCATAATCTAGGCTCCTGGTAATTAAAAATTATCAATTACCTTTCTGATAGTTGTAATAAAATGAAAAAAAAAGCTGCTTATCAGCAAATCCAGCCTTCTGCATAGTGCCTGGGTTAAAACAAACAGAACAAATCCCATCAAAGAGAAGTTTTCAAGTAAAGATAATGCTGAATTCATGGAGAAATAGTCTATGTAGTTCCATTGTTTTTCACTTTGATTGCTTTTATTTTAATGACTATTTTAGAATAAAAACACCCTATCCTCTCTAATTGAATGTTTTACTTGAAGCTATACTTTAGGACAAATAGCAAAGTTTCAAAGATTAAAAAACAAGTTTGAATGTTTGCCTATAAACATCTGAAGTTATACCTAAACATAGATACATTTAGTACTAGGCATGCCTAAATAATCTTTATATTTAGCAATTATTATACAAAGTTTAGTTTACTAGCAAAACATATATGAAAATAAGACATTTTTAATTTGAATATTGGCACAGATTTTACATTAAAATAAATAAGCATTGGATATTAAAACTATGTAATCAGACTTCTCTTTTCATTTTTGCCATTTGCTTTCCTAATTGCCTAACAAAATTAATTTATACTTGTGGTTCACTGAGTGGGTAAGAGTTGCTTTGGATACCATTTTCCTTCAACCTATCCTAGCCACCTATAAAAGAGTTCCCAGATGACTTTGACAGAGTACGCCTGATAAAGATTATTCCCTGATGAGCCACCAGTCCCTAATGGAGAAAGGCCAGAATTGCAGCCCGAGAGGCTGAAGAGTTAACCTGCTTGTCATCTTCAATTCAATTTAATAAATATTAAGTGCTTCCTATACACAGGCCATTATCTGGAATATGCAAGATGAATTTAATCGTTTATTTAGAACTCATGAAACATAGAAAGTCATTCTAGAGCTTGGAATAAGGCGGGAAACTGAGACTAACTTTCCCCAATCAGAAAATAGAAGCATAGCACTTCAAAAAATTGAAAAATGTTTACTCTATCACTCTTACACTCTCCCTGAAAATAGTTAAACTTACTCTACTGCATCCTTAACCTTCAGTCACTTAGTGTTGTTAGACCATAGCTTTGGGAGTCACTTAGACACCTCCCCCACTGCTGTGCTACTCTGTACTGGATAATGTTGGAACTCAATCCATGTGACTTTGATTCCTCCTTTGCAATTTGGGAATAAATTTTATCTTGTAGAAGTGTGAAAACTAAATGAAGTCATGTATACATTGCATACAACCTAGTGCATGACTCAGAGTAAGCACCGAAGAGGAATTGACTTTGTTACCTGGTTCCCAGGAGAGAGACCTTACTACTTTTCAGGGAGAGCCCTACTAGTTCCAAACATCATTTATTGAAATTTCTTTATTTCTGTTGTCCTGTAATATTCACGCTTTTGCTATGTTCTACGCTATTTCATGACACAAAATAAGTATCTCCTCTTTCATAAGACAGTTCTTCATATATTTAAATAAATTATTAGAAGCCATATATCTCGCCTTCTCCACTCTTATTAAGGATGAAAACTTCATGCCTCTAGCAGAGCAGTCCGTCTCCTTATTTACTGCATCCCATCACCTCTTGCCTATTCCAGCAATTCTCCCTGCTCTCTCTCCTCTAGGATTGCTTTCCCCTTTACACTGGATTCTACCCATCAGCATGTATAAATACTATTCTTCTCCTACCACAAGCAAAAGAAAGCAAACAAACCGAAAAGCAAAAAAATAAAATATTATCTACACCTTCCCTCAGTTTCCACATTTCTCTTTCCCTTTACAACAGTAGTCCTTAAAAATGTTGTCTTAAATGACTATTGCCAAATTCTCTCCTTTGATTTCATCCTGAACCAAGTCAGGTTTTTGCTACCACCCCATCACCAAAGTTATTCCCTTAAAAGTCCACTGATGACTTCCACATTTCTAGATCCAATGGTCTATTTCTTAGTTCTCGTCTTACTTGCACTATCAGGGGCATTTGTCACAGTTGATTACTTTGTTTTCCTTGAGAATTTGTGCTGCAATTTACTTTTAAAACAACGTACGAATTCTTTTCCTGCTTCCTTGCAGTTCCATCTCACTTGCCTATGCTGGTTTTTCCTTGTCCTCTAATTCTAAAATTTAGAGTGCTCCTGGCTTTAGACCTCTTCTCTTTTCTCCTGTAGTCCCACCACTATCAATACCATCTGTAATGTGATGACTCACAAATTGATATGCCCAGCCAGGACTCCTCCCTGAACTCCAGATCCATATATCCAACCATTTCCTCAGCATGTACTCTTGGATGAATGTTAAATGGAGTAAACATAATGTGTACAAAACAGACCTCACAATATCAACCCCAACCCAGTTAATGTCCTTCATTCTTACAGTTGGCCTGACCAGAATCCTTGGGGTTACCATTGACTTCCCCCTTCTTTTCACATTACACATCAATCCTTTGGCACTACCTTCAAAATATGTCCAGAATTCAATCTGCCCACACTGTTCTCACCTTTTGTCCTTTTCCAGTTCAACATCATGACTCATTTGAATTATTACAATGACTTCCTAGCCAGTCCTCCTCTTCCTCTTGCTCTTATCCCTCATTTAGTCTGTTGTTTATATGTTGCGAGAGTAATCTTGTTAAAACATTTCAGTTTATGTCATTATTATTTGAGTGAAAACTTCCAGTGGCTTTCCATCCTATTCAGAGAGAGCACCAAAGTCTTTACTAGGCTCTAAAAGGCTGCACTTAGGCTGACTTTGTGTCCCTTCTCTCACCTCCTCTCCTGTAATTTCCTACCACACAGACTTCCTTGTAGTGTTTTGACACAGTGGCTATGATCCTGTCTCAGGGTCTTTGCACTTGTTCCTTCTACTTAGAATGCTATCCCCACCTCAGCATTCACATGGCTTGCTCCTTTCCTTCCTTCTTTACTCCAAAACCACCTTTTCAGTGTGGTCTTTCCTAGCCATCCCATTTAAAATTCCAAAGCATTCTCCCTCAAATTTTATATCCTCCTTTCTTGCTTTTTATTTCTTTTTGGTGCTATTTACTGTCCTATAAAATGCATATTTTAAATATTTACTTTGTAAATAAATGTTTGTTCATTTCTGCACTAGAAGACAAACCTCTGAGAGAAGGCACTTTGTGCTGTTTATTCTCTACACTGGGTCATTACCAAGCACACAGTGGGCATTACATAAATATATGTAGAATAAATGAATGACTATTACCCTTTGTCTTCTCTTCACTAGTTGAAAACCTCCTATTCATGTGGGTTCATTATTAAGTTTTGAGATCTTCCAGGAACCTGGTTTTTTCACACACATAGGTTTAGTTTATTATGTGTCTCATAGTGTGGCACCCAAGGAGCCTTTGACTTGCTCAGTATGGCAGAGTAGTGAAGTCTTCCAACTCTGGAGTGGAAGTTCACAGGTTTAGATTTCAGTTTCTATGCTCATAGTTGTGTGACCCTGGATATGTCACTCAGCAGCCTTTTGTTCCTTTGTTTTTCAATCTGTGAAATCAGAGTTTAATAATGTCTGATTCATTAGGGATATTGTGTGGATTAAGGTAATATGACAGTCAGCATAGTTTCTGACACAGAGCAAATACTCAATAAATATTACTCTCTTCTACTAGGTATAATATACTTTTATTCATGTGACCTAAGATGACATTATATATATTTTGCCTAATTCAACTATGCATTAGGTCCCCATTGTATGCAATCATAACTCTTTTGTTAAACTAAAATCAGTTATAATTAATTGCAAAAGTGTTATCTGTTTTCCCCGCTAACATGAAAGCTCACTGGAAGCAGGTATTCTTTCTCTATTATTCACCAAAACTCCAGTGTCTTGATCATTTTATGTGTTCCATAAGTATTTAATAAATGTTTTATTTCATTATATCTCTATTTTTTAAGCGTGCCAAAGTTAGGACATTTATTCTTCACTTTGTGTGTATAGGTAAACTTTTATACTTAAGTGTTAGGCTATACTTTTAGGCCTATTAAATTCATCTTGTGAAATACCAGCCTGTAAAGAAATTGTTCAAATTATCTTTCCATCAACATTGCATGAAATTGTTCAAATTATCTTTCCATCAACACTGCATGTTGTTTAGTCTTCCCCTTCCCTCTTCATATCCCTGTTTCTTCTTATCACACAATTCTTCAGTACCAATACATTATCTGTCTCATTAATTTAAACATTGAGTAACAAAGGCGTTAGGGCTTAGGCCCATGACACGCAATGCAAAACCTTTTTTCTAGTTAGATTAATCCATTCATCAGTGTTTGGATGTGGTCATTCCATTAGATGTGAACCGTACTAAGAATACTATATTTCAGTACACACTTCTTTATTTTGTCAAATGATTTGTTCTACTTCTAGAAAACCACAATTGTCCACCTTTTTAATAGTTCCATCACAAAGAAAATAAGGTGAGTTTAGCATGTGTTTCTCAACACTTCTAACCCATTTTAAAAGGTTTAATGACTTGTGTTGCCATGATGGTAGAAAAAATGCAGTCTTTCTGTTTGCATATTTTATATTATCTTTTTCTATCGTAGTTTTCAGATGGAGTTTACCATCTCACATTTTAAAGCCTTTCAAATGTCAAGAAGCTGAAATTAAAGTCAGTGTGGCAATTCCTCAGGGATCTAGAACTAGAAATACCATTTGACCCAGCCATCCCATTACTGGGTATATACCCAAAGGACTATAAATCATGCTGCTATAAAGACACATGCACACGTATGTTTATTGCGGCACTATTCACAATAGCAAAGACTTGGAACCAACCCGAATGTCCAACAATGATAGACTGGATTAAGAAAATGTGGCACATATACACCATGGAATACTATGCAGCCATAAAAAAGGATGAGTTCATGTCCTTTGTAGGGACATGGATGAAATTGGAAATCATCATTCTCAGTAAACTATGGCAAGGACAAAAAACCAAACACCGCATGTTCTCACTCATAGGTGGGAATTGAACAATGAGAACACATGGACACAGGAAGGGGAACATCACACTCTGGGGACTGTTGCGGGGTGGGGGGAGGGGGGAGGGATAGCATTAGGAGATATACCTAATGCTAAATGGCGAGTTAATGGGTGCAGCACACCAACATGGCACATGTATACATATGTAACTAACCTGCACATTGTGCACATGTACCCTAAAACTTAAAGTATAATAATAATAAAAAAAAGAAATAAATAAAATAAATAAATAAAAGATACAAACAAAAACAATGTACCTATCCCGATTCTAACTATGTTATATTACAAAATTTGTCCTACCTATAATTTCGTACATATATTAAGGTTTTAAAGTGTGCATGCCTTTTGATATGGAAAACTGAATCCTTGCATTTTATTTGTACTTCCTTCCAAAATGCTACTATAATGACTATAAGTGAATTATAAAGTTTAGATTTATGAAAATATTGAGAATGAGGAAGGACTCAGGAAAGGATGAAACATTTCAACTCATTTTTGGAAAATGAAAATCTGCCCCTAACTGACTATAGGGTGAAACCAATGAGAAGTCACTCAATCTTTGTTGACTCTGGGAAGTCTAAGAACTGAAGGCACTACGTATTATAGAGAATTGACTTATACGAATGTGAAAATAGGAGAATTGACTAAAGTGTATCTAACAAGTTGTTAGACCCAGGTCCCATCCCCAATTCTGTATTGCCAGGAGACATTCTTTTCCTACCCAAGTAGGAAATGGAGGGTTCATTCTGTAGTGAAATAAAGGCAAAAAGGTCTAAACTCAGGATACCAGAAACAATAATAGTAGAAAAATACGCTAAAAATGGGCAGAAGGAATTAAATTATTCAAACTGAAAGCTATACGTCTCTGCTGCAGGCCTTTTTTCAGTTTTTAGCCACAAGTATGGAGACAGTCTGATTATGTCCTTCACTGAAAAGACTAGAATTGTTCCCCTGAAACGAAGAAGCCAGAGGGGGAAAATTACAGTCCTGGCACGCAAATATCAGAAGCAAGACATAGTATAGAAGGAAATTTTAAAGCAAAACATAATTTATATCCTCAGATAGATAAAGCAAAATCATATGTCATCCTTGAAGTAAATAGCAAATGCGTGAAAAAGAACAGTAAGCAAAAAAGAACTCTTGGGATTTAAAAACATATACTGTGTATGATAGAACTTTTTTAAATAAGTGGAAGATCATTTGTTAAATCACTCAGAATTTTCTTTTTAAATAGACAAAAAATAGAAAATAAAGTAGAAAGGTAAAAAATATATTGTAGAGGGTCAATTTAGGAGGGTGAACATCTGGCTAATGAGAGTTAGAGAAAGAGAAAAAGCAGAGGGAAAGAAATTATCCAAACAAAAAGAGAGAGAATATTTCTCAGAAATGAAGGATATGCATTACCAGACTGAAAGAGCACATAAAATTACCAGGATAGTAAATGCAAAAAAAAGACCGTGGCAATCATATTATCGTGAAAGTTCTGGAACACATGAAATAAAGGCAAAATCTTAAATACTCCAGAGGGTTGGGGGGTGGGGAGGTGCACATATAAAGAAGCGGAAAGCCAAAGATGTCAACCAGCAAAAACTGTCCCAAACACTAAAAATTATGGGTGCAAAGCCTGTGAAATTCTGAATAAAATTACTATTCACCCAAATTATAGCCAAGAAGAGAGAGACTGAAGGGAAAGGAGGTTAAAGAATGACGCTTTGTGGCAGGCCTGGAGAACAGTCTTTCCAGATTGGAATAAGAAGTCTCCAGGAGACAGGTGTACAGGGAAATATTAAGTGATGCAACACCTAATATATTTGACAACATGGAAAATATTCCAAGAGGTTTGTATACTTTTGTTAGAGAATTTGGGAAGTACTAGTAGTAGTGGCTCAGAATACTAGGCAAACCACACCAAACCCCCAAAATGAGTTTTAATACTGAAGGAACAAACATTTGGAGAGGTATACTGATTGCTCACCAGTTAGCTCAATAGTGAACAACACCGTCATCCTGGGTCTCAGCAGGAGAGAGATATTAATAATATATTCAAAATAAATTATTGAAGAGTATCTAATAAACGGACTATTTACGTAGGCGTGGGGTGGGTTAGGGAAATCAAGATGAGATGGTGAAGGACTAGCAAGAGAGAGGAACCCTCACCACTGAGAGCTAGGAGGAGCAATGGGAGGGAACTGAGGCCCTGGGAGAGGGAATGTCTGTCAGGATCCAGGTTCTGCTGTGGGGAAACACAGCATCTGCCCAACCATGACATGGAAGGAAAGGATACCGGGAAATAAATAGGCCACGCACTGTCATCTTTCAAACACTAGACTCTTGTCGGTGTGTTTCACTGATTTGAAACCCTAGAGTCCAGAGAGCAAGTAAGCCCAGCTTACCTAAGTTCACAGTGGGTATACCCCCAGGGAACAGTGTTAGAGAGGTCATTTGGAGCGGTAAATTAAGAATGTTCATTGTGCCAGAAAAAAATAGTGTTATAATTTCATGTTGTTAAAAGAAGTTCTAAACTATGTGAATACTTACGTGGCACAATTAAACGAAATCCTCAAGAGCATAGTCAGAAATCTTTGGATACAAAGAAAGTTTCATAGCAAATGTAGTATGTATTTCTGTGCAGTGTGGACACACACATATGTACATGCACACGTGCACTTAGCTTATATCCTCACATGACTGCCTTTTTAAAATCATTCTTTTGAAGGCTTATTGGTTTACATGTTTTTCTTAGAAAGACCTTCCCTCTTGAACACCCATCCCCAATCATTAGTTTACATCACCCAATTTTTTTTCATTATTAATGGTTATCACTGCATGAAATAATTTTTATTTTTTATATATTTTATCCTTCCTCTTGCCTATCCTTCCTCCTCAGCCCTGGAAATCCCATGGAGGGCAGGGATCATGTTTATTTTTTCTGTTGATATATTCCCAGCACCCAGCTGACTGTCTAGCCTAGTAGATAGAAGGCATCCAACAGAATATTAAGTTTTTATTCATAAACAAAATTAGACTGTATAAGACTTGGTCCTGGGTTATAGACATGAGATAATAAAAAAGGGGACGGTTGAATATGATTCTCCTGAGTCTCTAACTCAGGAAACTGGATAAATCAAAGCATCATTAATCAAGATCAGGATTTCAGGGAACAGCAAATTATGGCTGGAGAAGTGATTGCATGGGAAGTTAAAGTGCACAGTTTCGGACATAATGCCTAGGAAATAATTGTGGGATATGCTGGTTGTTATGTCCAGTAGCCACTTGGAAATGTGGACTTAGGAAAAGGTTTTAATTGCAATTTTAGATTTAGAAGTCATTGGTAAAGAAGTGGTAGATAAAGTCATAAACAACAGATGAGATCTTGCAGGGAAATTATGCAGATAAAGTAAAAGACTCCTAGAGAATAAAAATGGAAGGAAAATAGAAGCTTAGATATATGTTTCTACCAAAACTTACCATGTGGTGGAGTAATATATTTCAATATCTTAAGGAAGATAAAACCACTACTTTCCAAATTCAAGTAGTGTTAAATAATATTGATAGGTGCATATGTGCATATTTTTGAGAAGTTACAGTAGAGAACACCTAAAAATTAACAACTTCTTAAATAACAACTTGTTCTTAATTAATGGAAATAAAATTATAAATTTTATATTTAATGTCTAAAGAAATATGCCAACAGTGATATTTATCTTCCTATTGTATGCCCTACACCCATAGTCAATATAATAAATCAGAACACTTTATAGGACTAAACTGAAAGTAATATAAGCAGTACTATTAAACAAGGGAATATTAACAAAGAGCATAATATTTTCCTCATGTATACACCATATAACACCCACACGTATTCTGGCTTACGCAATTTGTTTTAAATCCATCACCAGATTATTTGTCTTTAGACAATTTCATGTTATCTATGCGTGTTCCTCTTAAAATTTAACTTCACATTAATATAAAAGCATTATCACTCAGGCATCACCATATTGATGGCTTATCTAATTACCTTAGTTTGACTATTTCATAATTGATATGCTTGAAATACCAAAACAGATGGGCAATCTTTACAACAAGTTTGAATTAAATTATAATAACCCATAAACTTTAATCTCAACACGTAGGAATTAAGATCTCAATTTTATGACTCCTTCAAGATATATAATCCAGATGGAATTATGTTTACTATATGATTTAACATAATGCTCATCAAAAGTTGCTACAAAGAAATCCATTATGTAGTGATATTAGGAAGGGATAGCTCTTCATTCTGCTCAGCCAACCATGTTGGCACACCTGTTTCTAATTTCAAAACCATCTATGATTATATCCTAATGTCAGTGTTGAAATCGCATCATCAGTCCAAGTTTTTCTACTTGCTCAAAAAGAAATATGAAAAGGTGAAAATTTACTGTGATGGCTAGTTTTCTGTAAGACGTTAATTGTATTTTTCAAAGTTTTGTTTCTTACTTGAGCCTAATTTTCTTAAGTCAGTAGTGAGAACGCCAGTGTTGGGTAACTGACTTCTATGAAAAATGCATAGTATCTGAGAGGGCACTTTTGAAGTACCAGGCCTGAATTTTCTTGACATGCCAATGGAACCATTTGTGACAATAAATCTAAACATAATTTTAACATAAATTGTAGGTCCTGTCTTATACTCTGGGAAAGTTGATAACAAATGAAAAGAAAGTCAGGATGTTTCCTTAATTTGTCTTTTAAAGTGGCATGTATTGTTTTTATTTGATTTGAAATAAAATGTTACAGTCAAAACAGCATTAACACCTATGAGTTTATTTTAGCCTTGACCAATAATGTATACATATTATTATATGTAGACAAAATAAATATGTAGCCTTATTACCAAAAGAGAATTGTTAAGTACCAGACATGAATTAAATCCCTTTATAAAGCTCCTTTATGTGTCAAAAATTTGATTAAATTGCAGATAAAATAATGCAGCTCTTCACCCTGCCCAACATCATGTTCTAGACAGCCATTATGCAGATGCCAGCCTTGATCTTCCAACATCGCCACATTAATAGGATTATGTAGTAGCTAACGGTTAACTCCTATAAAAAAAGTACCTCCATTGTGCTTCTAAAAGTTTAACAACAAAGATATTTGTTCTGAATTTTTATTACAGCTGTAATATTTTTATAGATAATAGACTCTAACATAAATATTATCCTTAGATTATTGCTTTGGGAGAAATTGCTTATCGTTAAAATACAACTGTGTTGATGATCGTTTTAGATTTTGTTTATCTTCAAGAGAAGATAAACATTGGTAAAGATTATCTTCTTTACTGTTTATTATTATTTCTTTCAAAGTCTTTTTTTTTTTTTTTTTTTGAGATGGAGTCTCGCTCTGTCGCCCAGGCTGGAGTGCAGTGGACGCAATCTCAGCTCACTGCAACCTCCGCCTCCCAGGTTCATGCCATTCTCCTGCCTCACCCTCCCGAGTAGCTGGGACTGCAGGTGCCAACCACAACGTCTGGCTAATTTTTTGTATTTTTAGTAGAGATGGGGTTTCACCCTGTTAGCCAGAATGGTCTCGATCTCCTGACCTCATGATCCACCCACCTCGGCCTCCCAAAGTGCTGGGATTATAGGCATAAGCCACCATGCCTTGCCTCTTTCAAGGTCTTTTGTAGCAATCTGAAAACTAAAGAACTAATTTATATATAATGAAAGTCTTTATTTTCTCTTAAAATATATTTTACTATTTGCTTTTATTGCATTTTTCATAAAGATAATTATGTAACAGAGAAGAGATAAAAGAATTTCTAACAAACAGACCCTGCTTTTTGTGTGTGAAAGTGGCTGGGGGATAGATTAGAGAGTTAAAAAGAACAGTATTTTCTGTTCACTTGGAGCACTAAGGGTGTGGAAAAGGAAAATATCTTTTTTTCTCCTTTACTTTTGATGAAAGCCATATCTAAGCCTGCTTTATCTACATAACACTTTTCAATTTCACACAACAATGTTTTAAAAGTTCTAAAATGCTTCAAAGAAAAAAATTAATTTGTTATTCAACAGATACATATATTAAAGATTTGCAAATTACATTAAAAATTAAATGACAAATTATTAGAGGATACAACACCCATTAATTGTGAGAAACTTCCTATATATTGGTCATTTTACATGGCCCAGATTATGACACTAGTAGGAATTGTTTGGTTTTAAAGTCTTGTATCTGATTCCAAACTCTTTCAGCTCACCACACAACAGCCAGTAAGTTGAGAGACAAGGATTTGGAACAAGGTCAGTGACTTTATTTAGAGAGCTAGCAAACTAAGAACATGCTGGAGTAATGTCTTAACCATCTTAAGTCAGTAAACATTTCAGGTTGTTTTTATGTTAAGGGAAGGGGAAAAAAGAAAGGGTTGGAGTCCAGAGGTGACCCATGACCACAGATATCTGGGTGCCCGCATGGGTCTGGTCTGAGGAGGCCATGAAACGCCTCCATCCTTGGTCAGGTCATGACTCTCCGACAAATACTCAACACTACGTTGTTACATGTGGGTACACTATTTTTATCTTCTGGGTTAGTTTTCATAAGGAACTGTTATCATATTTGCTTTCAACTGTACACCAAATTCCTCTCATAGTTAGCTTGGCCTACATGCAGAAATAAGCAAAAGCAGTTAATCTAAAAGATATCACCACAAAAGGAGTGATGAGTTTAGGAGCAAAATGGAGTTAGTCATGCTAGGCCTCCTTTTCACTGCTACAATTTCCCCACTCTCAAAGGTTCATTCCAAAATCTTATGGAATTGAGGACAATCGGATGTTGTCTCCCTTCTGGGTACTACTTGTTGGATGGGGTTGATGAGGGATGGCTGTGGAATAAAACCATTTGACCTGGCTAAGGAAATATTCCCCTTGTAGGCTTGTGGGTTCCCACTATCACTTTGCATGTAGTGTCTAATAAGAAGTTGAGTAAGAAAGAAGCATGGAACTTCTGGGTGCATGCTTCCTGATATACAGCATATAGTTGTACCCTATATACCCTATATACAGCAACAACTATACGATCAGAGTTGTCATGTACTGAACAAGGTGTAGGATGGCAAATTCAGCAGTGGGGGATAGGTTAGTGGAAGTGGCAATAGACTGAGAAATCCTAACTACTTGTCTTGCCAGACATATGAAAATCCCCAAAAGACAAGCAAGACACATAGAGTTTTCATTTTTATTTCATTTATCCTTTTGTGAATGAGTAACTTTAGGTCCTTCAGGGGCTCATATGCCCACTGTTTTCCTGGTTTCTGGAATGGTGGGGTGACCTGACCCAAGTGTGATATACCCATGGCTTTAATCCATCAAGTTTAACTGATAAGTGGGTATTCAGCAGCACCTCTAACAGTCCCATTCACTTGGCAACAAGTTGGTGTTCAGGTCCTTTTTCTTTCCAAGTCTTTAAGAAGACCCCTCCTGGTCAAAAAGGATGTGAGACCACATCTGTGGGATGAGTGATCCTGCTAGAAGCAAAGTCATGAACAGAAGTTAGTACAGTGCCTACAGTTAACGTATTTGGCAATTGCTAAATCTCTGAAAACATCAGTTCATTCTCCAGCTGAAACTTGCAATGACATATCATATAATGTTTCAAAGAGATTCAGTTTGAGCATACTTCAGGGAGCTACTGTAATCTACGGCAGGGCAACTGGCAATGCCTTATTCCAAGTTAAATTAATTCTTTGAAAATTTTGATGCTTCTTTTTAGACTGTGGTTTATCTTTTCAATTTTTCTGTCAGTTATGGTCTCCAAGCTGACAATTCAAAGTTTTCAGGAAGGAATGAGTTACAGCTTCCCTTGACATTCATGTAACCATCATAGTCTTCTTCGAATCAGGGATAGATGGGTGTTAACTACAGAATTTGTGGCCCCTGCATCAATAAGAAAGTCAGTAAGTTTCTTCCCCACTATCAATTGTACTGGGACTCCTATGGGGACATGATATCAGGTTGGCTAAACATACGTATTTAACAGGTTATAGGAGAATCTATGAGTATTTATAAAGGCAGTCCTAACACAGGCATATTTACAAAACATACAGGTAACATATGGTCCATGTTTACCTTCAGGTGAAGACTTAACACTTGCCTGGCATGGCCTTATGTCCTGTTTATGATTTGGTATCTTATTGCCACAAAGAGTTTGTTCGTTAGTCTAATGGTCATTAAGTCTGCTGAGTTATTTTCTCTAAACCATAAAAGGGAGGAGGGATAACATGACATGTCTGACCTCCCATCCCTTAGTTCATGGCTGGGAACTAAGTTTTTAAGGTTTTTTTCTGGGGCTCCCTTGGCCAAGGGAGGTCCATTTAATTAGTGAGGGACATAGGATTCTACTTTTTTAGTTTACATACCCTCTTTTTGGTCAAAATATGCCAGAGACAGCATCAATGACCAAGCTTTTATTTTTTTCCATATCATTGCTGGGGTAGTGTGGCTACCTGCCCTAGGTCCATACTATCCCTTGATGGGACCCCTATGGCAAAGAGAATTAGACCCAAATGACTTAAAGCTAGCTAATAATTCTAGGCATCTGTGGGAATGGAGTTGGGCAGATACTCATTAACCATTATAACTTTTTCAAGTAACATAAGAGCCAAAAACCAAAAGCCAAAAAGCAAGATTATAAAATCAATTTATCTATAAGTTTTATGTGTTGAACCATCAACCATTTAGGCATCTGTGAATCCATCTTTGATTTGGAGAGTCTGAACTAGTTTTAGCTCTCAAAACAGACCCTTTAAAATTACATGTGCCTATCTCTTCTGCAATAGTCCCTGGGCATAGAGGGAGGGTGGTTGATTTTGTATAACTTTAACAGCAGTGTGTTTGCAATGCAAAATGGATTGGCCTAGTGGGATTGAATTGTTTTTAAATTTTGAAGATAAAACAAGACATAAAGTATTAGCAAGGTTTCAAGCAAAAAGGTCATAAGCCTTGTCTAGTTATGAGAATGACTGAAAAAGGAAGCTCACAGGTAGCTAAACATTCAAACTATCTAGCATCAAGGATATAGATAGAGGCACAATTATAAAATGAATCCAAATCTCTTTGAATAGCGGCCTATCCCTGTGACTCATGAAAGCAGTTCACTTTGATTGTCATCTTTTCCCAGGTCTAAAGATGAGGCTTTGGTTAACTTGAGTTTGGTGTCAGATAATGGCAGGAGTGAGTGCCTTCTTTAGATGAGATATGTGTACCCAGGAGTCAAAACCCTATAACTTAACAGCACAAGGATTGTTTAATAGTACCTGATAAGTATTGATATAGTTTGGCTCTCTGTCCCCACCCAAATTTCATCTTGAATCGTAATCCCCATATGTCAAGGGAAGGACCTGGTGGGAGGTGATTGGATTATGGGTGCAGTTTCCCCCATGCTATTCTCATCATAGTGAAGGAGTTCTTGCAAGATTGGATGGTTTAAAAAGTGGAAGTTTCCCCCTGTGCACTCTCTTCTGCCACCATGTAAGACGTGCCTTGCTTCCATTTGCCTTTCACCATGATTGTAAGTTTCCTGAGGCCTCCCCAGCCATACAGAATTGTGAGTCAATTAACTCTCTTTTGTTTATCACCTGGCTGGAAGTTGTAAAAAGATTCTGCAACCTTTAAGTGATTAACTTTATCGCTTTGATAAGTCTCCAGTAATCTGAGACTTAGTTTTAAAATTTTATTTTGAGGATGTTTATCAAAGATGTTAAAGGGCTCAAAATATTTGAACAAAACAGAATAATAGTTATTCATTTAACCAAATGTGATAATCAAAAAACTTTAAAAGCAATACAGAAAATTACATACATATAGAAATTTTAAGCCTTTTAAATTTCAGTTTGCCCAAGTAATTAAAAACCTATAAATATAACATAGGGATTATTTTGATAAAATGTAAAAACTTTGTTTTTTAGGCCAGTTATGAAAAAGGCAAAGAAAAACCTGCAATGTGATTGCTTCTCCTTATGGGAAACTTATTTAGATAACCTGGAAGTCAAACTTGATGAAAAAAGGACTCAAAGTCAAACTTGATGAAAAAAGAACTCACATTCAATCAGACACAGGAAAAGTGTGTCCCAGGTTATTAGTATATCATGGAAATACATGACTGTTAGTGACTGCATGGGAAGTTCTTGGGTTACATGGAAAAATTCAGACATATCAAGAAAAGCTGAGTACAATATCAAGTTGTATTCAAGGAAAACATTGCTTTTCTATATAAAACATTTCCGCATCAGTCTACAACAACAGTTAAAACTGGAGGAAAAAAGTTATAGAATTGGATGAAAAAGTTAAAGGAGAGCATATCATCTTAGGCCTTCTCAACAGAAGAAAAAGCTGAAAGCAGTGAGATACAATAAAAGTTGAATTTCTGAGATATGAATCTGAAAAGTTTTCAAAAAGAAACAGGTTATAGAATTAAAAATCAAAATTCTAGTAATTTTGTTAGGAGCAAATCAATGCCTTAAGAAAACCTCATTTAACATAGAGGACCAATCGTAGAAGAACTATTATAAATAATTCCCTTTTAAAAAAAAGCTAACTGAATCACATCAAAATTGTTTTTATAAATTCTCTTTCACAAACCTTATTACAACTTTCAAACCCATCTACAACATACTTGGACTTTCTGATTTGTCCTATACTTCTGTCTTTTCTCAATAACTAGCCATTTTACTTTAGGACCAAAATTTACCATGTAAGATCCTTTCTTACACACAATTATTCTCTTTTTAAGCTTTCCTACTAAAAATACATCTTCATATTCATAGCCTTCTTCATACTTCTCTCTTCTACTTACTGGTTCCTTTCTACCTTATTTCAGAAACAACTTTTAAATAATCTCCATGTCACATAAATTTATTTTTTCTCAATAGTAACAGAGCTTTACATGTATTATAATTTATTCTCTCATCAAAGCCCACATCTTACCTTGACACTTTATATAGAGAATTATTATGTCAACTAGAATTCTTACTTTTAGTAACCTTAAATTTTAGTGAAAACCTAGGAGGCAATAAATCCTGAATAATCTGTCAGATATTAATATGTTATGGATGAAAACACTCCAAAATGTTTATAAACATGTTTCCACATATCAAAATCCTTTCTTAATTGAAAATGACTCAGATATTCAATGAGCACCTATTTTTCAATTGAAACTAATTTTAAGATTTTAAATTACACAAAGTTTCCTAGAATCATTTATTCTATTTACACTTACTCAATTCTTTCACTTATGACACTTTACCTAAATTACATCTTAACTCAGGTATTAAACAAAGCCAGTCATCATTTAAAGTTATTTCCCTGTTAACCATTTTTAAAGCCTGTGAACATCAGGGTTCATCTAAGTAAGAACCTTAAAGTTAACTCATGAGCATTTTGCCAATAACTCAGATGATTCAGCTGTTTTCATTGAACAAACGATCTTGTATTAGTCTTATTTGTCAAAAAAAATCACATAAACAAAGACTATTGTGTTTTTGGTTGGGTTTATAGTCTTATGACCTGATGCCAAACCCTGATATCTTAAAATATCTATCAAAGGCAAATATAAAATAATCAGTAAACCCAAAAATGTGTTGTGGAAATTCCAAAGACATTTCTATTGTATTTTAGTAATAATTTTGAAACCATTTTTATTTACCAAAGATACCTAAATTCATATGAACTTGCAAAGCATTTGAACTTATTTAATGTACAAGTACTCATTTACTTATAAGCCAATTTGTAGCATGCTAGACATAACAAATAATGCATCTACATACACATAAACACATCTAAACAGATATATACACACACAAGCTAAGATCCAATTGTTTTTACCTTAAAATTCTAGCCATAAGATGGCACCACAAACTCACTGGCCTATAAATGCCACCCTGTGGTCTAGTGGCTAATATTTGGTACTTTTGCTGGCCTCTAAAAGATAGCTGGATCCAAATTATTCCTGAAAACATATGCCAAAACTTTATTTTCCCCAGTAGATAATCTGGTGAAGGATGTAGACCAAAATTATGGGTAAAACCGTTTTCATGGCAGTTTAATTTTTTTAAAAACCTGTTTTATCTTTTTTTCCTTCAGTTTCAAATGAATTTTCAATGTTTACATTTTAGCTAGAACTTGCTAAACTGTATAAGGAAACAGAATTTCCAAGTAACTTCAGATTAGTTGGTGCTATATAAAAAGTGAGTTTTATCTCAACACCGGTAGCTTAATAATGGGAAATTCAAAGCAGGCAGAAAGGAAAGAGAGCAATAGAAAGTGATATGGTTTGGATATTTGTCCACTCCGTATCTCATGTTGAATTGTCATCCCCAGTGTTGGAGCTGGGGCCTAGTGGGAAGTGTTTGGGTCATGGGGGCGGATCCCTCATGAATTGCTTAGTGCTGTCCTCATAGTAATGAGTGAGTTCTCAGTCTATTAGTTCACCCAAGAGCTGATTGTTTAAGAGCCTTGTACCTCCCCCTGTCTCGCTCACCGTGTGACACACCTGCTTCCTCTTCTTCCCCGATGAATGAAAGCCTTCTGAGACCTCACCAGAAACTTTACAGAAGCCAGCACCATGCAAAACCATTAGCCAAATGAACCTCTTCTCTTTATAAATTACCCAGACTTAGGTATTTCTTTATAGCAGTACAAAATGGACTAATAAAGAGTTTTAGAAGACACTACTTAACTCTGTAGTTGCAGGTTAACAATTTGATCTCTGATTTTTCTTGCTATAATTTGCCTATCAGTTTAAAATGTACACAGAAATGGGCCATAATATGTAACAGCTGTAATCCCAGAAAACCTAGCGTGCATTTGGATTTTCTCATGTTTTAAAACATATAGCCCAGGGCCCACAAAAAACAAAGACAAATGCAAATGAACTGGTTCTTAAATCAGATACAAGTCCAACACTATTCCCCCTCTCCAACAGGATACCCCAAGGTAAAACAAAATGGCTGGTTCAAAAAATGAACCCAAACAGAGGGAAAAGGGAGTTCCCAGCTGTAAACACCAGAGCAACTTGTCCTGCTTCTGAATCGAGTCCATTCACTCATAGAGATTTTTCAATACCTTGTTTCAGCAGTATGCATGGAGACAGCCAGTACTGCCAAGGGAACTAGTAGGGGTCCCTAGAGGAAAAAGTCTTCAGCAGCTGATAGGGACATAGCCAAGAATTCCTAAGCTGGGGCCAGCTGGCCAGGAGCAAATTCTCCTGGCTGCAGGCTTCCCCAAATTGTGAGTCCAAACTTTTTCTGCTTGCTGCATGACAGCCAATGCATTGAGAGACAAAGAGTTGGAGTAAGGTAGACAACTTTGTTTCAGAGAGCCAGCAAACAGAAAAGATGGGGGACTAACATCCTAAAGAACCATCTTAAGTCAGTACAAATTTCAGGCTCCTATTATGTTAAGATCAGGGTGAAAAGAAGGGAGTTGGGATTAAGAGGTAACCAATGACTGCAGACATGTGGGCACCAGTGAGGGGCTTAGGAGGCCATGAAACCTCTCCATTTTTGGTCAGATTACAATACCCCCACAAATTCTCAACACAACATTGTTACTTGTGTATTCACCCTCTTTATCTCCTCAGGGGTTAGTTTTAGGAAGGGAGTATTATCATCTTTTCTTTAAACAGTAAATGAAATTCTTCCCCTAGTTAGCTTGGCCTAAATGCACAGATAAGCAAAAGTATTTAACCTAAAAGATAGCACCCCAGTGGAGTGGGGATGGGTGTTGTGAGATTACAGGCAAAATTGAGTTAATAATGTTAGGCCTGCTTTTCACTGTCACAGTCTGACTAGAGTGTAGAGTGCATAAGGGCAGGTGACAGAAAATGTGGCTGGCAAGATTGTTTTCAAACTCTGAAGAGCTCTGCATGCCAGGAACTTTGGGTTTTTTTCTCCAGGAAAAAAAGAAGTCTCAAAAGTTTTTAAAGATCAATCAACATAAGTGAATAAAAATTAACTTAAGAAGATATGAATATGAAAAAAGAAACAGGATTGGTATGTTATCACAATAATTCAAATGAGGGATGATGAGCTCTGAAGTTATGTATTGACAATAAATGCTTCTCAGATGACAAGAATTGTCATTTTCAACATGTCACTGATAGGACTTGGAAATTATTTGACTGAAGGAAGTGGTGCTAAGAGAAGAAAAAATCTTGGTATGGTGCATTAACTAGAACAAGGAACACTGGTGATATAACGGGTGTTGTTTTCTTTATAATTAAAAATTTTTTCAAGGGCTATCTGGGAGGAAGAAGAAATAAATTTAATATCAAAATTTAAACTGAAAAATAGACAATTTGGGCATAGGCCTCAGAGGGGAAAACTGAGACTAGGGGTAAGAATTTGAGAGTGACTATTACATATAGGTAGTAACTGAAACCATATCTGCCATGTGCACCAGCTAAAGCAATGCAGCTATTTTACCAAAAGAGAATGTTGTGTCAAAAGGGGTTAAGAAAAAAATAATTTAGGAAATATTTTTGGTTGGGCACAGTGGCTCACATCTGTAATCCTAGCACTTTGGGAGGCCAAGGCAGAAGGATTGCTTGAGCTCAGGAGTTTGAGACCAGCGTGGCCAACATAGGGAGGCCTTGTCTCTACAAAAAATAAAAAAAAATATTGGCTGGGTATGGTGATACCTACCTGTGATCCCATCTATTCAGGAGGCTGAGGTTCGAGGATTGTCCAGGAAGTCAAGGCTGCAGTGAGTTGTGATGACACCACTGCACTCCAGCCTGAATGATGGAGTGAGATCCTGTCTCAAAGAAAAAGTTATTTTAAAAAGAAGATTTTTTAAAATAAATGGAGCCCAGTTATAAACAATGGAATGGTTTCAAAAATGGTTTGAGTTGTCCTAAATGTAGTTTTTTTAATGAAAGAAAAGAAAGAGACATACAATGATGATATTATTAGAAGAAATTATTTTTTAACTTTTATTTTAGGTTTGGAGGTACATGTGAAGGTTTGTTACATTGGCAAACATGTGTCATGGGAGTTTGTCGTACATATTATTTTGTCACTCAGGTATTAAGCCCAGTACCCAATAGTTATCTTTTCTGATCCTCTTCCTCCTCCCACCTTCCTCAAGTAGAGCCCAGTGTTTGTTTCCTTCTTTGTGTTCCTAAGTTCTTAACATTTAGTTCCTGCTTATAAGTGAGAACATGTGGTATTTGGCTTTCTGTTCTTGTGCTAGTTTGCTAAAGATAATAGTCTCCAGCTGCCTCCATGTCCCACAAAAGACATGATCTCATTCTATTTTTATGGCTACATAATATTCCATAGTGTATATATACCACATTTTCTTAATCCAACCTGCCATTGATGGGCATTTAAGTTGATTCCATGTCTTTGCTATCATGAATAGTGTTGCAATGAACTTTCACATGCATGATCTTTATGGTAGATGATTGATATTCCTCTTGGTATATACCCAGTAATGGGATTTCTGGGTCAAATGGTAGTTCTGCTTTTAGCTCTTTGAGGAATCACCATACTACTTTCCACAATGGTTGAACTAATTTACACCCCCACCAACAAGGTGTAAATGTTCCCTTTTCTCCATAACCTCACCAGCATCTGTTACTTTTTGACTTTTTAGTAATAGCCATTCTGACTGGTGTGAGGTGGTATCTCACTGTGGTTTTGATTTGCATTTCTCTAATGATCAGTGATACTGAGCTTTTTTTTCATATGCTTACTGGCCGCATGTATGTCTTCTTTTGAGAAGTGTCTGTGCATGTCTTTTGCCCACTTTTTAATGGGGTTGTTTTGCTGTTGTAAATTTTAAGTTCCTTATAGATGCTGGATATTAGACTTTTGTCAGATGCATTGTTGGCAAATATTTTCTCCCATTCTGTAGGTTGTCTCTTTACTCTGTTAGTTTCTTTTGCAGTGGAGAAGCTCTTAAGTTTAATTAGATCCCATATGTCAATTTTTGCTTTTGTTGTGATTGCTTTTGGTGTCTTTGTCATGAAATCTTTGTCTGTTCATATGTCCAGGATTATATTGCCTAAGTTGTCTTCGAGGGCTTGGATAATTTTGGGTTTTACATTTAAATCTTCAATCCATCTTGAGTTGATTTTTGTGGAAATGATCCAGCTTCAATCTTCTGCATATGACTAGCCAATTATCCCAGCATCATTTATTGAATAGGAAATCTTTTCCTCATTGCTTTTTTTGTCAGCTTTGTTGAAGATCAGATGGTCATAGATGTGCTGCCTTATTTTGGGGCCCTCTATTTTGCTCCAATGGTCTATGTGCCTGTTTTTGTACCCGTATCATGATGTTTTGGTTACTGTAGCCTTGTAGTATAGTTTGAAGTTGAGTAATCTGATGCCTCCAGCTTTGTTCTTTTTTCTTAGGACTGCCTTGGTTCCATATGAATTTTTAAATAATTTCTTTTCTAGTTATGTGAAGAATGTCATTGGTAGTTAGATAGGAATAGCATTGAATCTGTAAATTGCTTTGGGCAGTAGAGCCATTTTGATGATATTGATTCTTCCTATTCATGAGCATGAGAAGTTTTTCCATTTGTTTGTGCCTTCTCTGATTTCTGTGAGAAGTGTTTTGTAATTCTCGTTGTAGAGATTTTTCACCTCCCTCGTTAGCTGTATTCCTAGGTATTTTATCTTTTTGAGTCAATTGTAAATGGAATTGCCTTTCTGATTTGGTTCTTGGTTTGGCTATTGGTGGTGTATAAGAATGCTAGTGTTTTGTACATTGATTCTGTATCCTGAAACTTTGCTAAGTTGTTTATCAGCTGTAGGAGCTTTAGGGCTGAGAATATGAGGTTTTCTAGATATAGAATTATGTCATCTGCAAACAGAGTTAGTTTGAATATCTCTCTTCATAATCGGATGTGCTTTATTTTTTTCTCTTGCCTAATTGTTCTGGTTAAGACTTCCAATACTATGTTGAATAGAAGTGGTGACAGAGGCTGTTCTTGTCTTATACTGGTTTTCAAAAGAAATGCTTCCAGTGTTTTCCCATTTAGTATAATATTGGCTGTGGGTTTATTGTAGATGGCTATTTTTTTTCTTATTCCAAAAATGTAATATGACTTAATGTTAAAGACACCATTTTTTTCTTTGTTAAAATTAAAAGATGTTTCTGAGGTGAAAAATACTATGATACACATATAAAACCAATGGCCAAATAACTTATATCTGTAATCTTATTTTTGAACCTCCAGAAAATGTTTCTTTAAAAATTTTGATTTGGTCATAATAACAAACTCCAAATTAAATGTTACCAACCTATAAAAAATACATTTACTTTTTAAATGTGGAGTTTTTTGGTTAATAACTGAATGGAAAGTGTTGCATTTAAACCTGTAATTCAAAAAATGTCAAGTCTCCATTTTTACTTTTAATAACCAAGCTTTATGTTGATCAGGGAAGTTTTAAGAACAGGTGACTTTGCATTGCATCTTGTTACTTCTTGCTAGTCATGTATACATATAAATTTAGTTAAGGATTATCACTACTGTATTTATTTTATATTTTTCTTTAAGCCTATCATTCTCAAATTTGCATTTTTCACAGTAATGCATTTTTAAGGAATTTATTCATATTATCTTGATTGACATATTGTACCATAATTTAAAAATGTATAGGGTACAATGTGATGTTTTGATATATGTACACAGTGTAGAATGATTAAATCAAGCTAATTGACATATCTATCAATTCACTTACCTATCATTTTTTATGGTGAGACATTTGAAATTCACTCTCTGAGTTATTATGAAGTATATATCATTATTGACTAGTCATCCTGCTGTACAATAGAGCACAAAACCTGTTCTTCGTGTCTATCTGAAACTTTGCACCCTTTGATCAACAACCCTCCATTCCATATCTCCCCACACTGGCTCAGAGGCTGGGTAAACATAATTCTACTCTCTACTTCTCTGATTTCAACTTTAGTATACTCCACATATAAGTGAGATCAAACCTTTATTGTTAATAAAATCATGTAGTGTGTGTATGTGCATGTAAATATTGCTACAAAGAGAATTTGTTAAAATAATAACCTGTTATTTGAAGAGTTTGATACAATTCTGGTAACAGGTATCCTGCGGTGACTTTGGCTTCTCAAGTCAGAAACAAATTTAATCTGGTTTCCTCGTTATTTCAAAGCTTGTCATTGGTTCTCTGGATTTAGTCAAAACATGAATTTACTTATTATCTGTCTTAGTGGGTTTGGGAGCATCTTTGTAAAGAACAAAATTCTGTGTTGGGTACTTAATCATTTGTATGGCCAGCAAGGACAGGACATTATACAGAATGCTCCTAACTACGTGAAATAAATTATTTCCTGTGTGTTGTTGTATATGTGAGGGTATGCGTGTCTGTATCTGAGTGTGTTTTGTTGATGCCATCAAAAATCACTTCTCAACATCCTAAATAATAATCACATTCACTTTAACTGCAGACAGTTTTTCTTAGCAGAAAAGCATTTTAAATAGGAGCACTGGATCTCGCAGAATTTCAATGAATTTTCCTGGAAACTCAGCAATTTACTTAGTTCTGGAACACTTGCTATCAAATGGAAGAAGAGAAGCTTCTAGAAGGTAGAGCTGTTTTCCAGTTTTATACACGAAACAAATTGCACTCCCTTGCCCCATCTGTACTAATGGAGCAAAAGAGACATTTAGAGGAGTAACTTCAACAAAAATATTTTTTCATATAGATTACAAACAGCATGTAAGGGCAGGAGAAGTCCAGTAGAAAATCTTAGAGATAGTAAAGGCAAACTGAGGCCTTCATTATCCACTTATTTACTATTTTGCTGTGGTAATATTCTTAGAAGTTCAGTTTAAGGCTCTTTACTTTAAAACAGTGGATCACTAATACCCTGCCCTGACCACATCACATGATATTCTTAAAATGTAATTCAGTGCTAATGCAAAAATGCCTTGTAGACTTCAAAGTGCTATAAAAATATCAGGTAAAATGCAAACAGAAACAAGGTATATGTACTACTGAATATAGCAGTAATTTTATTGAAGTTTTCTGATCTTTAAAGGCAGAGAAAGTTACTGAAAACATAAAAACATTCATTGGATGGTAGAGAATATAAAGTCTAAACAGTGGAATTCTCGGAAGATTTAGAAAAGTTAATGAAACATTTTATATGCAACTTTTATTAAAACCTATTGTCAAAAAGTTGAATCGAATCAATCAAACTTCGTTTTATAAATAATATGTCTATCAAAGGTACTGCAATAAAGGTAAAGCATTTCTTAGGCATCTGGAGTGAGTTAGGAATTCAGTGTGTTGGCTCAGGGACCAAATCGGGTTTAGCAAACTCAAATTTTGTCTGTGTCTGGTTTCTAAGGACAAGAGTACAAAGGAGTACAAACCTGTTTTCTCAAACAGTGTGCCAATGGCAGGCCATCTGTACTCTTCTAAACTGCTCTCAATCTTGCCCTTAATCTGTAAATATCACCCATCCTCTTATAAATCATTTTTTTGGATATATGAAATGCATATTGATACATATCAAGAATATATTTATTGATAAACCCAGAGCCTTATTATGTAAGTCACCATAAGTGTTTCTTTAATCTCTTATAGATTTTTAATCAAATAAATCTAATCAAAACAACTCCGTGCATTATCTAGTGTATTGTATGTGGTCATTCATTGATTCAATTTTATTTTCATGACATTATAAAAAATGTGAAATATGTCTAATGAAAGCTAGGATATAAAATTATTTTCTGGATGGATGCAGTGGCTCATTCCTATAATTCCAGCACTTTGGGAGGCTGAGGTGGGAGGATAGCTTGAGGTCAAGAGTTCAAGACCAACCTGGGCAACATAGTGAGACAGTCTCTACAAAAACTAAAAAAAGAAAAAAAATAGCCAGGAGGGCAGTGTGCACCTGTGGTCTCAGCTACTCACAAGGCTGAGGCAAGAGGATCACTTGAGCCCAGGAGTTTCAGACTGCAGAGAGCTATGGTGGTGCCACGGCACTCCAGCCTGGGTGACAGAGCAAGACCCCATCTCAAACGAAAGAAAAAAAAGAAGAAGAGGAAGAAGGAGAAGGAGAAGAAGAAGAAAAGAAAATTACTTCATGGTGAATAAAATGTATTTCATTGCCTAGATGTGAAGCCTTGTAGCATTTTAATATTATCTTCTTGTGAAAACAATCTTCATGGTAACTCAGGAGGCAAGCTGTCAGCTGTGAGAACTTTGGAAACTCATAATGATGATTATTTCATTTATTTATTTATTATTTATTTACATTTAGAGACATGGTCTCACTCTGTCACCCAAGCTAGAATGCAGTAGCACAATCATAGCTCACTATAGTCTCAGACTCTTGGACCCAAGTGATCCTCCCACCTCAGCCTCCTGAGTAGCTAGGACTACAGGCACATTCCACCATTACCAGCCAGCTTTTTAAATTTTTTTGTAGAGAGAGGGTCTCACTTTGTTGCCCAGGGTGGTCTCAAACTCCTGGCTTCAAGTGATCTTCCACCTCAGCCTCCCAAGCTTTGGGATTACAAGCATGAGCGACTGCAACTGGCCCTGGAACTAATGATTGTTAAAATTTGCTTCCAGTGGAAAATATGGCTCCAGGGATATTTAATTTTTATGTTATTAAAAACCTTTCTTTAAAAACAGTAATAATCATCATTCAAGATAAAAACATGAATTAACTTTATATTAAACTTTTGCCCAAAAGTCACTACAGACCAGATTTTATTGGAAGTTTCATTTATTGTATTTCTCAAAATATTGTGGACTGCCAAAAACATTAATAATGCAAATCCATGTCTGAATACAAATGAATCCCTACAAGGCCAGTGTTGATTATTAATGGAATAAATTATCTGCCTACTTAGTGCAGTTACTGTGGTTTGGAATACCAGTTAATAATGAAAGAAGGGAATTTTTAAAAAATATATCTCATAGTTTGAATTGATTCTACCATACAAGAGAAAATACTGTGGCAACAATGCCTTCTCCCTTTTTCCTTTTTACTCATCAATAAGAAACTCTTCTGCAAGCGCATTTCATTGTTGTTTTCCAAATACAAAGAAGTAGACTTCTATTTTTCAGAAGAGCCACCATTTTTCCAAAACCAGAAACTCAAGTTTTATGTTGCCAAAGTTATTTCTGCTACAGGAATGTTGGGACTGTTTGAGGCCACCTTTTCCCAAGGACCCCAAAATTGCCTTGAAGTATAGAACATTGTGTCTTCTTTCAGAGTTTCCATAGCTACAAGTATTTGCAGAAAGAATACTTTGCACCTTGGTAGTTTTCATAATGCTTTATATGTGGTGATTTTATAAGTGTAAAATAGAAGAAAGCAGAGCTGCTAGTCTGGTTAAAGAGGACATGAAAGCGTATTTATATGCCTTCACCCATAAACTCAGGAAGACACTGAGCCATTTCCCCCAGAAGCCTTACAGTTCCATGGACATCAGCTTGAAATCAACTACTTACAAGAAATTGTTTTATGCATGAGAAAAATTAATCCATGTGAACATCACAGGTTCATCTCTTAATCTTTTGGCAAGATTTACTCATTTAATAAGCTTAACCTGAATATTACATGCCTATTATAGTATGGAAGAATATATGTGTAATCATATAATATATACATTATATTATATAAATTTCTTTCTCCAGACAGAAAGGTTAGCTCTCCGAGATGGGAGATTTTTCATTGTACCTTTATGAAAGTTTGATGGATAGTGTGTGAGGTGTAGTAATTTTTGGTTTGACCACTTTCCACCCACCCACTCTGTCATTGTAACATGCCATCTGGTTCCAGACCCTAATGATACCTATATTTCTCTACCACTATTTCTTTATTGATAATTCTTGTTTGCAGTAGCACTATAATAATGTGATTATTTACCTCTGACCTGTGTATTAGCACACACACTTCCAGCAACAACAGAGTTGTTGAAATATCATTTTTAATATCTAGTAAGTTAAACTCCCTTACTATCTATAATATAAAAGTTCATCATAAGTACAAAAGGAAACATATATTGTTTGCCTAGATATCAAATAGAAATATGTATTTTAAAAGTTCTCATTATCATCTGTAAATTTGATGCTGGCCCAATACCGTTTTTTATAGAGAACTACAGTATAAAACTCACCCTGTTTTTGGTTCCATATGAATTTTAAAGTAGTTTTTTCCAATTCTGTAAAGAAAGTAATTGGTAGCTTGATGGGGATAACATTGAATCTATAAATTACCTCGGGCAGTATGGCCATTTTCACGATATTGATTCTTCCTATCCATGAGCATGGAATGTTCTTCCATTTGTTTGTGTCCTCTTTTATTTCCTTGAGCAGTAGTTTGTAGTTCTACTTGAAGAGGTCCTTCACATCTCTTGTAAGTTGGATTCCTAGGTATTTTATTCTCTTTGTAGTCATTGTGAATGAGAGTTCACTCATGATTTGGCTATTACTGGTGTATAGGAATGCTTGTGATTTTTGCACATTGGTTTTGTATCTGAGACTTTGCTGAAGTTGCTTATCAGCTTAAGGAGATTTTGGGCTGAGACGATGGGGTTTTCTAAATATACGATCATGTCATCTGCAAACAGAGACAATTTGACTTCCTCTTTTCCTAATTGAATACAATTTATTTCTTTCTCTTGCCTGACTGCCCTAGCCAAAACTTCCAAAACTATGTTGAATAGGAGTGGTGAGAAAGGGCATCCTTGTCTGGTGCCGGTTTTCAAAGGGAATGCTTTCAGTTTTTGCCCATTCAGTATGATATTGGCTGTGGGTTTGTCATAAATATCTCTTATTATTTTGAGATACGTTCCATCAATACCTAGTTTATTGAGAGTTTTTAGCATGAAGGACTGTTGAATTTTGTCAAAGGCCTTTTCTGCATCTATTCATATAATCATGTGATTTATGTCATTGGATTTGTTTACGTGATGTATTACATTTATTGATTTGTGTATGTTGAACCAGCCTTGCATCCCAGGGATGAAGCCACCTTGATTGTGGTGGATAAGGTTTTTGATGTGCTGCTGGATTCGGTTTGCCAGTATTTTATTGAGGATTTTCACATCGATGTTCATTAGGGATATTGGCCTAAAATTATCTTTTTTTGATGTGTCTCTACCAGGCTTTGGTATCAGGATGATGCTAGCCTCATAAAATGAGTTAGGGAGGTTTCCCTCTTTTTCTATTGATTGAAATAGTTTCAGAAGAAATGGTAGCAGCTCCTCTTTCTACCTCTGGTAGAATTCCTACCAGAATCCGTCTGGTCCTGGAATTCGTCTGGTCCCGGACTTTTTTTGGTTGGTAGGCTATTAATTATTGCCTCAATTTCAGAACCTGTTATTGCTGTATTCAGAGATTCAAATTCTTCCTGGTTTAGTCTTGGGAGGCTATATGTGTCCTGGAATTTATCCATTTCTTCTAGATTTTCAAGTTTATTTGCATAGAGATGTGTATCGTATTCTCTGATGAGAGTTTCTATTTCTGTGGGATCAGTGGGGATATCCCCTTTATCATTTTCTATTGCATCTATTTGATTCTTCCCTCTTTTCTTCTTTATTAGTCTTGCTAGCAGTCTATAAATTTTGTTGATATTTTCAAAAAACCAGCTGCTGGATTGATTGATTTTTTTGAAGGATTTTTTGTGTCTCTATCTCCTTCATTTCTGCTCTGATCTTAGTTATTTCTTGCCTTCTGCTAGCTTTTGATTTGTTTGCTCTTGCTTCTCTAGTTCCTTTAATAGTGATGTTAGGGTGTCGATTTTAGATCTTTCCTACTTTGTCTTGTGGGCATTTAGCAAAGACAATCTCAAGCAAAAAGAACAAAGCTGGAGGCATCATGCTACCTGACTTCACACTGTACTACAAGGCTACAGTAACCAAAACAGCATGGTATTAGTACCAAAACAGATATATGGACAAAGGAAACAGAGCAGAGGCCTCAGAAATAACACCACACATCTACAACCATCTGATCTTTGACAAACCTGACCAAAAAAAGCAATGGGGAAAGGATTCCCTATTTAATAAATGGTGCTGGGAAAACTGTGTAGCCACCTGTAGAAAGCTGAAACTGGATCCCTTCCTTACACCGTATACAATAATTAACTCAAGAAAAATTAAAGACTTAAATGTAAGACCTAACACTGTAAAAACCCTAGAAGAAAACCTAGGCGATACCACTCAGGACATAGGCATGGGCAAGGACTTCATGCCTAAAACACCAAAAGCAATGGCAACAAAAGCCAAAATTGACAAATGGGATCTAATTAAATGAAAAAGCTTCTGCACAGCAAAAGAAACTATAATCAGAGTGAACAGGCAACCTACAGAATGGGAGAAAATCTTTGCAATCTACCCATCTGACAAAGGGCTAATATCCAGAATCTACAATGAACTCCAACAAATTTACAAGAAAAAAGCAACCCCATCAAAAAGTGGGTGAAGGATATGAACAGACACTTCTCAAAAGAAGACATTAATGCAGCCAACAAACATATGAAAAAATGCTCATCATCCATCACTCGTCATCAGAGAAATGCAAATCAAAACCACAATGAGATACCATCTCACGCCAGTTAGAAAGGCAATCATTAAGAAGTGAGGAAACAACAGATGCTGGAGAGGATGTGGATAAATAGGAACACTTTTACACTGTTTTGTGGAGTGTAAATTAGTTCAATCATTGTGGAAGTCAGTGTGGTGACTCCTCAAGGATCTAGAACTAGAAATACCATTTGACCCAGCAATCCCATTACTGGTATATACCCAAAGGAATATAAATCATGTTACTATAGAGACACATGCACACGCATGTTTATTGCAGCACTATTCACAATAGCAAAGACTTGGAACTAATCCAAATGTCCATCAGTGATAGACTGGATTAAGAAAATGTGGCACACATACACCATGGAATACTATGCAGCCATTAAAAAGAATGAGTTCGTGTCATTTGCAGGGACATGGATGAAGCTGGAAACCAGCATTCTAAGCAAACTATCACAAGGACAGAAAACCAAACACTGCATGTTCTCACTCACAGGTAGGAGTTGAACAATGAGATACATGGACACAAGGCAGGGAACATCACACACCCGCACCTGTCAGGGGGTGGGGGCTGGGGGAGGGATAGCATTAGGAGAAATACCTAATGTAGATGAGGAGTTGATAGGTGCAGCAAAGCAACATGGCACATGTATTCCTATGGAACAAACCTGCACGTTGTGCACTTGTACCCTAGAACTTAAAGTATAATTAAAAAAAAAAAAAACAACTCACCTTCTTTGGTACTTTCTAACAGCAAAGAATAACTTTCAGAATTAAAATATAATAATAATCTGCCATTTGCTGACTACCAAATCTGAAGTAATACCAACAAAATGTGATTCAGGGTTCCTTCTTTAAGACATTTTCATTTAGGATTATGCTATTCTAAAGCAGTTTACTTTTCCAGGGATTTCTGTGATTTATTTATTTTTTAAATCTTTTTATTTCTAATTTTAGTGGGTATATAATAAATATATCTATATCTATCTATATACATATAGATAGATATACATATATCTAGATATAATATATCTAGATATAGAGATATATATCTAGATTTAATATATCTAGATATATCTAGATATAGAGATATATATCTAGATATATCTAGATATAGAGATATATATCTAGATATATCTAGATATATTATATCTAGATATATCTAGATATATTATATCTAGATATATCTAGATATATTATATCTAGATATATATCTAGATATATATCTCTATATCTAGATATATCTAGATATATTATATCTAGATATATATCTATATATAGATATACTAAATCTATATATATCTCGATATCTATATATCTAGATATCTATATCTATATATATCTAGATATCTATATCTAGATATCTATAATATATCTAGATATCTATATCTAGATATCTATAATATATCTAGATATCTATATCTAGATATCTATAATATATCTAGATATCTATATCTAGATATCTATAATATATCTAGATATCTAGATATAGATATATTATATCTATATAGATTATTATGGATATATTACATCTAGATATATATATCTAAATATAATCTATATAGATATATATATCTAAATATAATATAGAGAGATATATATATCTAGATATATATATAGATCTAGATATAATATATATAGATGTATATAGATCTAGATATAATATATATAGATATATATAGACATATATGTACATAGATATATCTACATATAGATATATATATATATGAGGTACATGAGATGTTTTGATACGGGCGTACAATGTGAAATAAGCATATCATGGAGAATGAGATATCCATCACCTCAAGCATTTATCCTTTGAGTCACAAACAATTCAGTTACACTCTCTGAGTTATTTTAAAATGTAAAACTAAGTTATTATTGACTATAGTCACCCTGTTGCACTATCAAATAATAGTTAATAGTTCATTATTTCTTTTTTCTTTTTTTTTTTTGAGATGGAGTCTCACTCTGTTGCCCAGGCTGGAGTGCAGTGGCATGATCTTGGCTCACTGCAACCTCTGCCTCCTAGGTTCAAGTGATTCTCCTGCCTCAGCCTCCTGAGTAGCTGGGATTACAGGGGCCCACCACCACGCCCAGCTAATTTTTGTATTTTTAGTAGAGACAGGGTTTTCCCGTGTTGGCCAGGATGATCTCGAACTCCTGACCTCAGGTGATCCGCCCGGCTCAGCCTCCCAAAGTGCCAGGATTACAGACATGAGCCACTGCACTCAGCCGTTTATTCTTTCAATTTTTGTTTTTACCCATTAACCATCCACACCTCCCACTTCACCATCCCCTCACTACCCTTCCTAGCCTCTGGTAATCATCCTTCTACTCTCTATGTCCATAAGTTCAACTGTTTTGATTTTTAGGTTCCACAAATAAGTGAGAATATGCAATGTTTGTCTTACTTGGCCTGGTTTATCACTTAAGATAATTATCTCCAGTTTCATCCATGTTGTTGCAAATGACTGAATCTTATTCTTTTTTATGGCCAAATAGTACTCCATTGTGTGTATGTACCACATTTTCTGTATTCATTCATCCTTTGATGGACAGAGGTTGCTTCCAAATCTTAGCTATTGTAAACAGTGTTGCAACAAACACAGGAATGCAGCTACATCTTTGATATATTGATTTTCTTTCTTTTGGATAGATAACCCACAGTGGGATTGTTGGATCAGATGGTAGTGCAATTTTTAGATTTTTGAGGAACCTCCAAACTGTTCCCCATATTGGTTGTACTAATTTACATTCCCACCAACAGTGTACAAGGGTTCCCTTTTCCCCATACCCTCACCAGCATTTATTATTGCCTGTCTTTTTGATACAAGTCATTTTAACTGGGGCGAGATGGTACCTCACTGTAGTTTTGATTTATATTTCTCTGATCATCAATGATGTTGAGCACCTTTTCATATGCCTGTTTTTCATCTGTATGTCTTCTTTTCAGAAATGTCTATTCAACTCTTTTGCTCATTTTTTAATTAGATTATTAGATTTCTTCCCTAGAGTTGTTTGAGCTCTTTATATATTCTGGTTATTAAAACCTGGTCAGATGGGTAGTTTGCAGACATTTTCTCCCATTCTGTGGGTTGTCTCTCCACTTTGTTGATTGTATCCTTTGCTGTGCAGAAGGTTTTTACTTGATGTGATACTGTTTGTCCATTTTTGCTTTCTTTGCCTGTGCTTGTGGGGTATTGGGATTTCTATGATTTAAATAGCGAGAGTTTAAATTACAATTAGACATTTTAGTTCATACACCAATTTCAGTCAATTAATGTTTGCATTAAATATATCTCAGAGGAATGATTTTTTTAAAAAAAGTAATGGTTGGAAAATAAATTTATATCAACATTCAAGTTTTTAAAATATTGTCCCATGTTTTCCTTTCAATTATTTTCTTATTTTTACTTCAATTTACTTTGAGATATTTTGCTGTTTATTTTATAGTCTTACTATAAATGAAAATATTTGAAAGGCTATAGATTATGTGTCTCACGTGTACAGCTGAGTATAATGGTCAGAGCTGAATGGGTCAGTTAGAGTTGATTCAATTTGATGAACAAGAGCAAAGCCATAACTGTGTTATGCTGATAGTCATGGCAATAATTTCACAATATAGATGGTCATAGTATTCTCAATACAACAGTACCACTGTTTCAATAGAGCCAACTAATTTCATATTTCCTCGTTTTCACCCCTTTGGGGCCACAAAAAAATGTATTTGAAAGTTACTTGTTCCATTAACCACATACTCAACATTTACAAGCTGCAAAATACTTCTGATTGTGACAAAAAACTCTCCTAAGAATTCACTAGAAATCTCTTTATAATTCTTTCCTATTAACAAAAAGTAAAAAAAAAAAGATGAAGAATGCAGAAGGAAAGTGAATTCATATATGTATATATATTTTAAGTCTTACAAATTCACAGCTGAAGGGAAATTCAATCTGTGTTGCTATTGAAAATATATACAGTTTATTGCAATTTAAACATTTTATTTCCTCACAACTTGACATGATTAGAAGGATTGAAGAAAATTTCGTGAACACTAGCATAGCTTAAAAATGAGCAAACAAATAAAAAACTGAAAGGTTTGGATGTATTCACGTCCTTGTCAGTCTGTTATAACGCATGTAATGGAATCAGCTTGGAATCGGCACTCAAATTTTGCTATAAACAAAATAATAAAAAGAGAAAGACACACACACACACATATACACAGAGGAAGAGAGAGACAACAGAGAAGGAGAGAAAGGAAGATAAAAGGATGCAAAACAGATTTCAAGAACCCAACTTTTATTAAATATTTATTTTCCATTGTAATATCTCTTCATTTAATTTTTAAAGCCTAGCAAGTTATTTTAAGCAATTCTAACATAAAAATTACCCTTCCAACATTTTCCAAGTGTGCAGTACAATATTGTCAGCCACATCCACATGGTTGTGCAGTAGTGCTCAGAACCAACCCACCTCCACCCCTTCATGATGGAAACTCTATACCTGTAGAAGACTCCCTAATAGCTCCTCCCCAAGTGCTGAAAACCCTCATTCTACTTTATGTTTCTTTGTCTTTGATTACTTTTGATACCTCATAAGTGGTATCACACAATATTTTTTTGTGTGTGATTGGCTTATATCACTTAGCACAATGTCCTTAAGTTCATCCATGCTGTAGTATGACAGGGTTTCTTTCATTTTGAAGCTGTATAGTATTCTATTGTATGTATGTACCATATTTTCTTTATTCATTTATCTGTCAATAGATGTCTAGGCTGCTTCCACCACTTGGTTATTGTGAGTAACTTTCTTCATGTCATTTTATATTCAGCTGAAAACTGTCAATTGTTCCATCTCCAATCTGCCCACATTGTTATTTTGATTTCCTTATTTTAGTTTTTAGCAAAGATGTTGAAAATGTGCATCTGTGCTTACTTAACATTCACTATATATTTTTTCTTATTCAATGCAGATATTTAGATAACAATAAGGTAGTCCTGTTCAAGGTGAAATAGCACAGTGAGGTGATAAATAATGGAATGCTGTCTGTCCTTGCAGGATGAGTCTGCTCCAGCTGACAAACAGTGTAAACCGGAGGCGACCCAGGCCACTTACTCAACATCAACTGTTCCAGGCTCACAGGACGTGCTGTACATCAATGGAAATGGGACCTATAGTTACCATAGTTACAGAGGGCTAGGAGGGGGTCTGCTAAATCTGAATGATGCTTCCAGCAGTGGTGAGTATTTATCATAGATTGTGTTTTTTGTTTTGTTTTTTTGGTAAGGGGAGGTGGTGGTAAATTTTTTAAACTTGAGAGAAGAAAATGGATAGACTGTGATGAGAATAGTCAGTGCCAATCTTCTATTAATAAAAACAAGGCCATTTAATACATAATGATTGTCTCTCTACATGGGTGTCTCCCCCTTTTTGTTGCTGTCTCTGAAAGTGGCAGCACTATTATATAATTGAATGATTGCTGTTTATACTAAAAAAAAAAAAAAACTCAACTAGAGAAATAGCAAATGCTTTTCTTCTAAATAGTGATCCATTCTGCCACCAATGCTGTAATGCACATTATTTCCATATTCAAAGAGGCTTTTGATTTAGAAAATTTGAGGCGCCAGGAATTTCTCCAACTTCATGAAACATACACAGTCATAACT
This sequence comes from Pongo pygmaeus, assembly GCF_028885625.2. NCBI lineage: Eukaryota > Metazoa > Chordata > Mammalia > Primates > Hominidae > Pongo > Pongo pygmaeus. The sequence goes on along the minus strand of NC_072390.2, from coordinate 48,375,443 downwards.
AAGAACATGCAAAATGAAACAACACATGGAAAGGACGCATGGGTCTCCAGAAGATAGTTTGTCAATGTCAACGGCATGCTTGGTCAGCAGTGTTGTACTGGAGGAAGCCTGTACTGACTCTTGGTTGGTAAATTTTTAGGAATTTTCTGAACTTATATACCAGGTTGAAGTCTAAAGGAGTCAGAAATTTAACTGTATAATATAAAGCTATGCATGTATGAGGAAAAAAATACATGGATAATGTTCTTATAATTGAGTGGTAAGAAAAACTTTCCTAACTATACTTTAAATCCAGGAGAAAAGTTTCATTACATACACACACACACACACACACACACACACACACACACACACACAGACCCCTTTTGCATAACAAAAAAACGCCATAAAAAGGTAAAAAGATAACTGGAAAATATATTAGCTAACTCTACCACAAAGAATTAGCAGGTCAATATATAAAGGTCTTCTATAAATAAAGAAAAACTATACCCCAAATCATATGATAAAAATGCTAGAAAAGAAACACACAATTCACAGAAAGACAATGCAAATGTTCTTTAAATATTTATAAAGTTGTTCAACCTCAGTTACTCCTAATAAGAGAGATGCAATTTCTACCCATCGGTTTAGCAAAAATCCAAATGCTTAACAGAATTTTTTTTAACAAGACTGTGGTTAAAAAGGTACTATCATGCCTTGCTCAATGCAAAAAGTTAGAGTGGAATTTGACAGTATATATTAATAGAAAAAACTGAATGTACATTTACCATTTGACCCAGCAATCTCTCTCTTAGGAATCTATTTCAGAGACACACTGACAAAGTTACAGAAAGAGATATGCTCAAAGCTATTTATTGCACTGTCATTTATAAATGCAAAAAAAAAAAGGTTGCCAATAAAAGTGCCCAGCAATACATGGCTGACTGATTAAATTGTAGCTCATCCAAACAAAAGAGTATAAATAGTAATAGGAACTATCTTTTTTTATTTTTAGGACAGAGTTTCACTCTGTTGCCCAGGCTGGAGTGTAGTGGTGTGCCCTTGGCTCACTGCTACCTCTGCCTCCCAGGCTCAAGTGATTCTCCCATCTCAGCCTCCAGAATAGCTGGGACTACAGGTGCATGCCACCATGTTGGGCTAATTTATTATTATTATTTTTTAGCAGAGACAAGGTTTTTACCATGTTTACCAGGCTGGTCTTGAACTCCTGATCTCAAGTGATGTGCCCACCTTGGTCTCCCAAACTGCTGGGTTTACAGGTGTGAGCCACCATGCCCAGCCAGGAAATACCTTTATATAATATTATATAGTGGTCTCTAGGTAGTGAAAAGTACTTATAGAATGCCAACATTCATGGAATAAGGAGTTATACTATTGGATGCATAAACTATAACTTTTTTTAAAAAGTTTATGTAGATGTGGAGTGGGGAGAAAACAGTATAAGGGGCAGGAATAAAAGCTAGAATACTCCTAATGTGTTTGGTTTTTACACTTCGTTTTATATATTTAACTTTGGAACAATATATATTTATGTAACTATTAAACTGTTTTTTTAAACTCTTCAAATTAAAAGAAAAGTGATGCAAATAAACTTCAATTGTTTAACGAGTTGTTGGCATAGCCTCACATAGAGAGGGACTTGTTCAAGTGATTCCAAAAATCATAATTTGACTCCGTAAGTTTGAAGCCAGTGATTAAACCTTAAAGTATTTTCAGTAATCATATTATTATTTGGGGACTGTTGTCTATGTATTGTGGTTAAAAGCAAATTGCCAGTTATGTGGGTGTCAGTGAAAGCTAGCATTTTCAGCAGGGGTCAAAGTAGACACAGATGTAAAATCAGTACATTTGAGCAAAAACTCCGTAATCTTGTATTTGAATTGGTAGTACCAGTAGGAACTTACGATGTATTTTTTTGTTTTTTAAAAAACACAAAATATATCTCCTTTTCCTGGAAATGCTTGGAAACCACAGCCAACTTGAATTTAAAATTTTGAATTAGGCTGGGTGAGCTTATATTTTGGGAGAAATTACATTATTAGTCTGAGTTTATACTCTATGAAATCACTTAGTTTACAATGCTGGAAGTATGTTTCATATATAGCTAGATAATTTTGGGGGCTCAATGCAAAATGAAAACATCAAGCCTCTTGTTTAAAACTTAAGAATTTAAGGCATTAACAGTAGAGAATTAACCTAAGCATGGAACTTTTCTAAGCACGTGGTACTGTGGGACTACAAACATTTCGTGACCCACTTTGCCCTTTTAATTTACTTAGGAAGCCAGAGGAAAGCATTGCTTTTTCATTAAAGGCAGAGAGCTACCAGTGGTAAGAAAGATAACGTATACAAATAAGGAAAAGGATAATACACAAGTGAGAACACTTTGAAAGAGTATTCTGAGAAGAAAAGAGAGCATTCTGGGGCAGCTACCAATCCTGGGTAAAAATTGATAGCAAATCCAAAAGAAAGTTTTGTTATGCATTGTTAATGAACAGGGCTCCCAAAGTCCTTCCTGACTTTCAACCAATTCTCCATAGAGGAACCAAAATAATTTTTAAGAAAAGGCAAATCTGATCACATCACTTCACCATCTAAAACCTTCTATGGGCTTTCATTGTTCTTAGGGAAAGGATGTGAGCCAGCTCTTCCAGCTTCAAGGTCTACTCACCTGAAGTTTTCTTTCACCTGCTTCTCCCCAACTCTCTCCTCATTCATTGCACACCCTTTTTTAAATCCAGAACTCCAAGTCTAGATGAGGTATAGATATACACTCTCATAGTATCCTCAATTTATCCTCTGAAGCATGTATGATAGCGCACACACACACACACACACACACACACACACACACACAATCACACAACATTGGTATCTATTCCTCAATTATATTTTTCAGTGATGCCCAAAAGCCACATAGGAAATTTGGTATAAATCCCAGGTATGCAGCCATGTAAGTGTTTAGAAAGCATGTTTTATAAATGCACAGTTTGAATATAGATGCTGTGGTACTATGTTGAGGTCTATTTTTTCTGTATGTTTCTCCCCAAAAACTTTCCTATCATAAAATGACAGAGGCTAAAGGGACATGAGAAATCATTTGATAGCAACCACTTCATTGTGTAAAGACCACAAAGAAAGAAACAGGGCTGGAAATTTATGTGACTTGCTCAAGGTCATGTATAATGATTTTGGAGTTGTTTAGTTAATTCATGCGTTGGCTCTTTTTTTTTTTTTTTTAAGGCAAGGTCTCCCTGTGTTACCTAGGCTGGGGTGCAACTGCAATGCTCCCACTCAGTTGCCTGAGTAGCTGGGACTACAAATGCTCACTGCCACACCTGGTTAATTTTAAATTTGATTTTTTAAATTATTTTTTGAGACAGGATATCACTATGTTGCCCAAGCTGGTCTTGAGCTCCTGGGCTCATGCAATCTTCCTGCTTTGGTTCTTATATGATGAGATGATGATATCTGAAGGACACAGCAACCAATAACATCAAACACTTCAGGCTGTCTGTGTACACTTCAAATGAAACAAAAGTAACAGATTAATCAGTATGGCATGCAGAGAATTTAAAATGATGTGAATTTCTTTGAGCAATGACTTTGAGCTGAGTGTAGCTGAATTTAAATAAAAAACAGCAATAACAACAACAAAGATCAAAACACTAATCTTGGCAAACAAAAGCTTTAGTCTCAAACCAAAGAGAATTTGTCTAGTGTACATTTGAGAAAGGATTCTAGCAATGTAGTGGTAGCAAGGGAAGTGATGTTTCCCTTGTTATATATCAGCTCTAAATTCCAGTTTTGTTTTCTTCACCCAAAAAATGTATACTACCTGTAACGATATTGTCTCCTGCTCTTTTACTTTTGTTTATTTAGTTTTTGCTTGTTTTAATCACAGAAAGGCAGCTTGATTGACTGGGCCTACAATGTCCTTTATTTGGGTACTTTCTTCATAAATTCTGGGAATTCCAAATGTTCTGACTTTTTAAAATGGCATTATCATATCTATCATTTCTTCATCTTTAAGACATCAAAATAGTCATTCCCTGTAACAGTTTTGGAGCTGTGGAGAAAGAAACTACATACATATGCATAAATCTTGAGAGCTAAAAAGGACATAACAGAAGATTAGCATTATATTAGATGCCAACCTCATAGCTGATGGATGACAACTCCAGTTAATCTCAGTTTGAGAATTCTTGATTTTAGGATTTGTAGAGATCTGATATATGTGGAAGGGAGTAGTAACTTCTAAGAGATCAAGTAGAACTAACCTTACATATGATTTAATTTATAAAATAGATGAAAACAATCAGAATTCAAGCCACTCTCTGGAGAAATTGTGAAGTATGATGCAGGTTGGCAGTAGAATTAGGAGTGCAAAGATTGAAGGGAAAATGATGTTTCCAGAACCTTTAAAACAAATGTCATTAAAATAATACTATCCATGCAGATTAGATCATGTTCAAGACAAATCTATAGGCAGAAGAATAAAAGAGGATACCTTAGCAGCATTTGAATTTGATTTAAATATTTTGGAGTTCTCATGTTCAAATCTTTGTAACTTTAAGAGAAGCGAAGTTGGATAAGGCAGAGTCAATGACATCAAGTAAACAAAAAGAGATATATTCTTCCTCTTCTTGTCTATATGTCAGAATCCTTTAGGACTCTGATTAAATACTTCCTTATTCTACCTCATCATCGTTCCACTCTTTGGAAGATTGATCACTCCCCTGCATGTGTATTTATTCTAACACCTATCTCATAGAATTGAGAGATATATTTTCAAGAAAATTTCCCATTATAGATATGCATTTCTTGAAAGCAGAAACTTCATCTTGTTCACTGTTATATCCCTCTAAGTAAGGTCAGACATATAGCAAGTGCTCAATAATATTTGCTTAATAAGTGAATATTTAGAAAAAATAGAATGATGTCAAAAGAAAAAAGGCTACAGAGATAAGTATGTACCTTGGATGGCAGGAGGGAAGGATTAATCTTAGATAAATCAAAGCAATTGGAGGCAAGGAGAATGATTAAACTGAACTTGGGGATTCTATGGGTGAAAGAGGAAGGCTCCAGTTCATTCATCAGTTTATGGGTCTACAGTAGTTTTAGAGTTTTATAAGCTCCTGTTTAATAGCAATAGAAAATCTTGCCTGATTGAAGACTTCATAGCAAGGAAATATTCTGTCTACCAATGATGCCAGGGTGCCCTTCAAATCCATCATTAGCCAACCTCCATTTGTTTGGAGCTGGCAAGGGGCTGCACCCAACAATCCAAATTTTCAAGTTGGAGAATTATCAAAATGACAGCAGTTACAATCTGTATAAAGAATTTATTCAAATTATCCAACTGAAATGAGGAGCAAGCAAGCAGCCAATCCTCCTGTTATTATCACACCATTTACATAGGACTTTGGACTGTTTTCTTTCTATCAGGAAGTTCACATTGAGCTGTCTAAAGAGGGCAATTGTAGTTCACTGCAGTTATTCATTGGATCTCTTGAGTCTAAATTATATGCATAATGCATAAGTTAACTACTGATGTTTCCGCTCTACAAACTCCATGGGGGGAGACTTTTCAATTTGTTTTTCAACTCTATTATAAACTGGGCTGATATACAGACCAAAATCTATCAAGACCAAATTGTAGTAATAATGACCATAATCACTAACATTTGTATGGCAATTTCTAGTTTTCCCAACTCTTAACGTTCATTAGCTTCCTTGATCTTCATTAATATTTAGGATTTTGGCTTTAATGATTCCTCTGCTCAGGTCCTTTAGTTATGAGCCTAAGGAAACTTGGCCATAAGATTCACCATCACACTAGAACTGGTTTACAGTGGTGTGACTGGCTGTGTCTGTTGATAGTGCCAGAAACCAGCATTCTGAAACATATTTTTCATCTGAAATGTTCAAAGGAGCATTTTTATTCATTCACTGCCTCACTTCTTACCTCCCTTTTACTTTTCATTCCACGATAACAAGCTTCACCCCACTATTTTGCTGAAACTGGTCTGGCTAAGTTTACAGTGACTCCACTTATTGCCAAACAAAAGATGGATTTTTGCTCTTTACTTGACTAGATTTCTTAAGCATATTTGAATCTATTGATGATTAGAATGTTGAAATGTCCACCCTGTTGGCAACTATGCTTATTATCCTTCTTAGGGGATCTTGACTATATCCAAATGAGTATGGGAATAATCAGTTGGAGTTAAGGATGTCTTCTTAAAGTATGTTCTCTTTTTCTCTTAATACCCTAAGGAGCACAATATTGGAAGAAGGGGAATGTTTCATGTCAAACATTTTAGAGAAATATCTTGAAATACATAAATTCTTGAAATACAATTTCATGGTACCTTGTGCTTCTCAGATAATTTTTCTCTTGCTGCCTTTCTAGAATTTCTTTTGTACTCATGCCCCTTCATGCTTGGGTTCTCTCAACATCCCACACTTTTCCCCTTAATCCTTGTGTTCTGCATAATGACCAAGATAGAACTCATAGCTCTTACAATTTCAACTAGAAAATACTCCCAAATGTGCATAAAAACCCCAATCTTTCCCGTAAGTTTCAGATTTTGTATCCAGTTCTCTACCATGATCTAGACATCCAGAGAAATCTAATATTTGATTTAACAAAATGAATTCTTCATCCCCATGCATATTATTACCTGTCTCTGGGGTTATCTCATGCAGAGATACCCTCCCTTGCACCTGACTCATATCAGCTATTATGTTCCCTATGATACGTTTTCTGTTTACCTCACTAATTTTCTGGCTAAATTTTCTTCCAATATGTTCCCATGATATTCTAAGCATATTTCTTATTATTTTACCTGTCTGTTATGTGTTCCTTTCTAGACTATAAACTATGCACAAGGGCAGGCAAGGTGACATTTTTAAAACTGTCTTACCATCAAGTGTTAGTAGGTAACTACCTTATATGAGTGTTCAATAAATATTAAATGGATAGATGAATGACTGAGTGAAAGAAATTGCTTCAATAAAATATTATGCCTCTTACGGGATCTTGACTAAATCCAGTTGACCATGGAGATAATCACTTGAAGTTAAGGATGTCTTCTTAAAGTTTGTTCTCTTTTTCTCTTAATATCCTGAAAAGCACAACATTGAAAGAAGGGAAATGTTTCATATCCAACATTTTAGAGAAATATCTTGAAATACATACATTCTGCTTTGAAATCTATTAAGCTTAAACCCCTAGTTCAGGAAAGACATGTTTACCATAATTAACCAGGGTCATAGGAGAGTGTGCTTTTCTTCTTTAGCTTACACTCTTAATAGCTTGTTCTGGCTCACTAACCATATGCGAAGATGTAGTGCAGATGTGTGGGGAGGGAACCATTGTCATCCTGCTCCAGGAGACCAGCTGGATGTTTTTGTTGTGTGAAAAACACATAAAGTCTATCATGTAAAACTTTGTAGATAATAATTTTATAGAGTATAGCCTAAAAGTAATTCACGGAAGCTAAGCAATCCCCCACGGTGAATTTGTATGACCTTTACACAATTGGAAGATCTGCGTGGTGGTAACAATTATGTGAAGAAAAGTGACTGTGTGATCTAATTGAAGTAAATATAACTGGAATTATGCAGTTATTATATATCCAAGGAGGTCCAATGAAACCTGAGTGAGTTGTCAAAGCACATTCTGCAGCACACAGTGAAACTTTGGTTATAAAAGAAACAATGTGTTATATTTAGGAATTTTTTCCGCCAGTGTGCAGCTTGCTGAAGCTCTCCCATCTGTGTTTCCTTGATGACCTGACTTAAAGTATTTTCCTATTTTAAACTCTACTAATTTGTATCCATATTTTGATTGTTTTCTCTTTCTTTCAAATATAATTTTATGTAGGCCTGTGCCATCTAACATTATAGCCGCTATCCATATGTGGCTATTGAAATTAAACAAAATTCAAAATTTAGTTCCTCCACCGGGATCCATTTCAAGTTTTCAACAGGCAAAATAGTGAGAGCCTACTGATTTAACAACACAAAGAAACATTCCCATCATCACAGAAGTTTCAGTTGGACAGTGCTGATTCCAGACTCAACTCTTCTCACCTTATTCACATTATTGCACTGGCCTTTGGGTCATTTTGTCATTGCAGAATACCTTTTCTATGTTTATTCCATCAGGTTCTTTGTATTTAGTCATTTATCATATATCATTCACTCTTCAATGAGATAAATGGGGTCAATGAACAACCTTATAGAAACTTAATGCTGATTCTTAAATAGTAATGTTTTTAGTTCAAACTGCCTGGCTTTTAAATAACATCCGGCATGTTAAGGTTCTAAGAAGAACCAATCCCAATGTGAGTTATAACGTTGGCATTGAAAACCACTTTGGCATAGGCTAGGATTACTTAAAAACTAGAAACAAAACAAATTTTAAAAGAATTTAATTGTGACAGAATTTGAAACTGTGATGTTTAAGGAAAGCAAGCTTAAACTCAAGATATTTGAAATGTGACCACATTTTTGACACTGAGCTCATTCTTTGTTTCCAGATTTCCCACAAATAGTATGATAATGACCTATAATTTAATTGATATTGTGAATTATTTATACAGATATATATTGAGATACATAGATTCAGAGAGATGATGCTTATTTGTAAATTTTAATGATTTACAATTATGTTAATCATTTGCTGAAAAATTGAAAGTAAAATTATGTGAAAAATTATCTGTGAATATAATTAAGCATCTTTCAGTTTATCTGGCTGAGCCCTCAAATCTTTCACTGGTTTACTGCAGGGCAGAAAGCCTCCAAGAAAGGCCCTGAAAAGGGAATGAGTGACCCTGTGTGTTCCCTGAACTATGCAGCACTTGTAATTGGTTTTATAGTTCAACATTGATCAGGCTTTTCTGACAGCAGCTTCCTAAAAGCCTGTTCTCTAACTGTACAGTAAAATGGATCTTTACATGCTCTTAAGAGCCTCTTGGGAATTTTGTGTTGTGCCTACTCACTGAAGGGAAGGAATGAAAAGTGTCCTGGGACCTTCCTTTTTGAGTCTGCTAGTAAACTGTTTAGGGTCTTTCCAGGTGACATGGGCTCATTATGGTTGGCTTGGGTTGTTTTCTTTAAACAGCCTCCTTTGAACTTTGACACATCCTCTGGGGAACTATCTGAACAAACCAGTTAAATATCACTGGTCTCACCAGCCCTCTGCCACTTAGGAAGGGGTTGTTCTGGGGAGCTCAGATGTTCTGCTTTTTCAGGAAGTCAGAAATCTCACTCTTTATATGGACATTGAGCTAGTCATTGTCCACATTACCCTTTCCTGGGCTCGGGTGCTGATGGAATTTCCAGAAATAGGAACCAAGCTTGTTTGCATTTGCCTACCTCCACTAAAGAGCTTGGGTCTGTCTGCTTGAATCATTCCAAGAGTGTATTCATGCTAAATGTGCCTTTGTTTTCCCCTCTTCATAAACTTTTCAACCTTTGAGCATGATGACAATTATTATGCTAACATCTTCTTTTGTGATTTCAAGGCACAAGTTAATTTTTAAATGTCATTTGGCTCCTAACTCACTTAAAATGTTTTTTCTGTAAACCCTTTTTTCATCCACGAACAATTGCTGGAACTAGTAGAAGTAGATACATTTGAATGAGTCCACACAGTGCAAGTTTTGCCTCCTGAGTTGTTACTTGGTCCACTCACTAAAATTCAGAATTAAAAGTGATTACAAAATTAAGTGTGTGATTGACGAACATTCTGGCCAATATCTAAATGGCCACAGAGGGAAACAAATTATTCCTTATAATTTAAACCCATTAGGAAATATAATCCTCTTGTGTGTTCTGAATGGATCTAAAAGTAGCTTGTACAGTCTTCTGAATTTAGGATTTTGTTTGTTGGTGCCTATTTCGGATGATATAGGTTATTATGTCTTTTGTGTTCTTTGGGACAATATTATAAGAATTTTTTTTTACATTTTATTCCTGAAAGCATATTTATGAGCACAGTTTTTCCATAATTGTGAAGGAGGTCATATTATGTTTATTTTCATTGTGTTTTTTCAAATCAGACATATCTTTTGTACATTTGTAATATACTCAGCTCTCCATGTTTACATCCTTTAAAAGCCATTCTTCATACACCACTCTGTCCATCTATGGTCTGCTCCCATGATTTCTTCTGTTCCTTGTAAAATATTAATTTTTTTTCAGGAATATAATATATCAGCATTAACTATGCTGTACAGTAGATTTCTTGAACTTACTCCTCTAATCTAACTGTAAACTTGCACTCTTTTGCCAACGTCTCCACAATATTCCCTACTCCCTATTCACCCCAGCCTCTGGCAACCACCATTCCACTCTCTACTATGTGAACAAATTCTTTGGATTCCGCATATGAGTGAGATCATGCAGCATCTGTCTTTCTGTTCCTGGTTTATTTCACTTAATATAATGCCCTTCTTGAAAACTGCTAAGTGAGTAGAAGTAAAATGTTCTCACTACAAAATAACTAGGTGAGGTAATGCTTTTGTTAATTAGCTAGATTTAACCATTCCATGATGTATGTGTACTTCAAAACCTCATGTTGTTCATGATAAATACATACAATTTATGCCAATTAAAAAATAAATTTGAATAAAATACTAATTTGCTTTCTAAGCAACTTAATAACAAAGGTGAGAAATGAGGACAGGCATTAACATTAATGGAAATCCATCCACCCTGTCTTTCCTCATATACAAGAAAATATGCTGTCTAGGTTCACGAAAATGATTGTGCTTTATTTTTAAACCTCTGGATGTTTGATGAAGCAATGTAAATATTTGATAAGAAATCACTAAGAGAAGTCTGACACATGTGTTTTACATCTAAACACAGATTCTTAAAATTTTCTGTTCCTTAAAATTGTAATTTTGCCTTCATGGTTTATTGGCTAATAGTATAAAAGAAGTAGATATTTCAGTGTAAATATTCTATATTTCATATGAGTTACAGTTTTATAACATAAAAAATATGTTTGTAGTTTTGGATGATTGTAGATTAAATGTGATTTTTTAAATATGCAGAATATCCATGCTTGCTGACCTTTGGTTTAGTTTAGTGATTCAACTTAATTGTAGTCTACTATTTGCTAGACTTCCATCATTTATTCGTTTACAAACTTGGAGCCTGTTTTTCTCTTCCTTACCTTAAATTGTTATACTCTAAGAGCAAAAAGGATACTCTAGAGGTAGCAGGATCTACCCACCCCAATTTCATCCCCACTCCCAAAGCAACAAATATTAAAATTACCTTGTCTATAAAACACTTACACATCTTCTTAATATGTAAGTTGATTAAAATTTGCTGATTCTCATTTGACAAAAAGTAAAACAGAACAGTCTCTGAGAAGTTTAAAAATAAATGGATCAAACTTAAACCATCTTATGTGTACTTTGTCCTATAAATATATAGCTTATAAATATGAACTTATATTTATAGTATTCTATATAAATATCTTATGTGCTGTAATATTATTTTATAATTATTATCTACTTACAGTAAAATTTGAGGGACTTAAAATATGTGAATACAGATGACATATCATAGGTACCTACATATTTGTTAGGTTATTGATAGTGATAGGAAGCAGCAAATTGCCAAAAAGAGGACCATTTTTTTAATATTGTACTTTAAAACAGTGAGACAAATTATTTCACAGCACCTTAAGAAATTTTTAATAATATTTTCCAATATAATAATGACTAAACTGAGGGTTGTATTGGATTTTTACAATACTAATGTATTATAGTATCCTTATCAGCTGTCAATTTCATTGTTAATTACTAGTAATCTCAATTCCAGAGGAGCTAATTCTTCACTAATTCATGTGTCTTACCTCATGAGGCATCAGTGTTTATGTTATAGATTTTCATTGTCCTAAGTTTTTAAAGGAGTGGAATAAACTACCAAATTTAATCACTCTGGGATAAACGTGTGTATGTGTGTGTGTGTGTGTGTGTGTGTGTGTGTGTGTGTGTGTGAAATACAGGAATTTAAAATATTTCATATGACCATTAATCATACAGAACAAAAAGCAACTCCTATTAAATCTTGTATTGTTGTTAACAGGCATCTATGTTATAGTGAACATGTCTTAGTAATTATCTCAAAATATTGAATGTGATTTAGAATACCTTCCCTTTGAGATATTATAAGGGAATTCTCCTGAATAGAGTATATAAATGTGATGGCTAATTGTATGTGTCAACTTGACTGGGCTATAAGATGCCCACATATGACCAACGATTTTTCTATATATGTCTGTGAGGTGTTCCTGTATGAGATTAACATTTGAATCAGGTGGGCTCAGTGGCTCACACCTATAATCCTAGCTGAAGCGGGTGGTTTGCTTGAGCCCAGATGTTCAAAACCAGCCTGGGCAACATAGCAAATCCCCATCTCTGAAAAAAAAAATTACCCAGGTGCCCAGGTGTAGTAGCATGGCCTGTAGCCCCAGATACTCTGGAGGCTGAGGTGGGAGGATCACTCGCGCTCTGGAGGTCAAGGCTGCAGTGAGTCATGATCATGTCACTCCACCTGAGAATGGGCAACAGAGCAAGACTCTCTCAAAAAAAAAAAAAAAAAAGATAAAGAATCAGTAGACTGAGTAAAGCATATTGCCCTCACCAATGTAGGTGGACGTCATCCCATCAATTGAAGACTTGAGAAGGACAAAAAAGATTTAGTAAGAGGGAATTCTCCTGCATGACTGCTTGAGCCAAGACATTGGTCTTTTTTTACTTTTGGAGTCAAGCTGAAATATTAGTTCTTCTTGGGCCTTGAGCCTCCTGGATCTTGGACTAAGAGTCAGCTCTCTTGAATCTCAGGTCTTCACACTCAGACTGGAACTACACAACTGGCCCTCCTGGATCTCTAGCTTGCTGACTACAGATCTTGGGACTTTTCAATCTATATAATTGCAAGAGCCAATTCTACATATATATGGAATTGTATGTGTGTGTGTGTGTGTGTGTGTGTGTGTGTGTACATACACACACATTAGAGTCTTAACTTTCCAGAGATTTCCAGGGATTAGTATGAATTGTGGTAAGCAAGGGGCGTGATAAGACGAAAACCTCCAAAATGCCCTGAGGAAATACTAGACAGTTTTATTCTTTTACAAATTTATTTTATTTCACTTTTAAGGGAACAGAAAATCAATAGGCCACAATTTTTTACTGTCAGTTGTAAAATTTATCTGTACATTTGTGTTTATTCAATCTATTTCCAGAAATATTTGAAGACTCTTTAAATATGTAAATATTCCAGCTTTGTTAGAGCACTGATAACTCAAGAAAATAGTAAAAATTTACTAATGAGTTTGAACTTGAACACAAGTTTAATCTCCAAATGATGAAATCTCATTTAATATACAGACAAAAATTATGCAGCACACAGCTATAAGATAGTAAGATTACCAAGGGGAAAACCCAGGTTCAAATCTTAATGTAGAAACTTCCAAGCTATGTGAATTTAGGCAAACAATTAACCCCAATGGTATTTACAAGTAAACTATAAATAATACTGTTTTCCTTGTTTATTTGTCAGCTTGTTGAAACAGGAGAAATGAAGTTGAATTATGAATGGTAGGGGAGTACAAATCATAATATTCTCTTTTCTTTAACAGTGGCCAGAGAACCCAATGGTCTAAGCAATTGTGATATTTTTTACCTCATAGGCTCTCTGAAGAATAATAAATTCATGCTTTATTCTTTCTGGTTTTAGGGATTGCTTCCTGTTATTTGAAAATGTATACATGTATGTAAATATATACATAAACAAATAATACAGTAAATCATTATGCCCTTATATAGTATGTTTGTTCAGCTTAAATTAAAAAGTAACTCTTCTCTCTCCTGCAGTATTTGTATCTTTTCCCAGAAGCCAAAAATTGCCTGGAAACAGAAGCATGCTAGGAGTCTTTCCCTCTACAAATTTCTAAAACTGATGGGACACTGATTCTCACTTTAGGTTATCCTGTGATTTATCAAAGGATTAGTTAGGTCTCCACAAAATACTGAATTTGAAGCTTCGGTAGAAAGGTCATTTACTGAATAAACTCAGGCAGTTTACATAGCTGAGTACTGGGAATTAGCCAATGCAAGTAGAGGAAAGATTAGAAAGGCCAATGTGGCAAATAACTGCTTCTCTTTAAATTGAATGTGTAGAAAACCCCCTTAGATAAAAAGCAAAAGTGCTGAGATGTTCAACAGCAATTTTTCTCTCTTTTTTTAAACAAGGTGAATTTAGATCAGAAAAATGAACTAAAACACAAATGGATAAAGACAGTGGGAAAAGAAGATTTTAAAATGTTTTAATTGGTGTAAAAATTTAGAATTTAAAAAAAGCAGGTCCAGGAGATTTGAGTTTTGCAGTACTTAATTTTTCAAACGTGTGGGAGATTGATATTTACAGTCTTAAACTAAAATTAATGTTTTAAGTAAACATTCAAAATTGCCCTCAAATCAGTCCAGGAATATATTATGAAGGGGATCTAATTTAACCTGCAAATGCTGTCAATGTTTGATCCTTAGCTTTGCTAGAAAGAAGTCTTACAACTTTGGTGGGGGAGTACAATCTATAAGGTTCTCTTTTCTCCCTTGCATAATGCCTTAAACAGTTACTTGGCCTTGACAGTGATACATATCTTGCTTTTTGTATTTTCTTAAGTATGTGTACAATATGTATCTTAGCAACTTGTTACTTTGTAGAAAAGTATACTATTTATTGGTAACCTAATATTGATTAATCAGTGTTAACTAAATAGAGAAGTGTAAACTTAATGACATCAGGAAGAGTTAAGTATTTGAAAGCACAATCATATTAGGGTTACAGTTAGACCTAACTGGTTTGAAAATGACTTCGGTTTGACATAGACTACAGAAGAGACACAGTTACCACCAAACTGTAGTATCAATCTTTTCTCTAATCAAAGGATAAGTTATCTGAAGATGGAGAGTTCCAAGACCAGATACTTACATCTCATATTTGGTTCTGTTGTTATCCACCATTTGTTAAAGGACAAATTCTCAGGTGGATGCATAAATAAAATGTAGTTCTTTTTTGATAGCAGTGATCCAGATAAAATACAGTCTTGCAGAATTATTGAAAGAATTTTTATGTGAGGGTGTATGACATTACAGCTGTCCCTCTGTGTCAGTGGGCTCCATATCTCCAGATTGAACCAACTGCAGATCAAAAATATTGGAAAAAAATCTAAAGTAACAATACAACAAAAATAATACAAATGAAAACATACAGTATAACAAATATTTATATAGCATTTACATTATATTCAGTATTATAAGTAATTGAGAGATGGTTTTAAACATACCAGAGGATGCACATGGGTTATATCCAAATACTATGTCATTTAATATAAAGGACTTGAGTATCCTGGATTTTGGTATCCTGGACCCAAGTTCCCAAAGATACTGAGGAACCATTGTAATTGGCGTTAATATGAAAGCTTAGGGGAATTAAATATTTATTAACTAATAACGAGAGTAACCGTTCATCAGAAGATAACAATTGTCTAGGTACTATTGATATGGTTTGGCTCTGTTTCCCCACCCAAATCTCATCTCAAATTGTAATCCCCATAATCACTACTTGTCGAGGGAGGGATGTGATGGGAGGTGATTAAATCATGGGAAAGATTTCCCTCATGCTGTTCTCATGAAGGTAAGTGAGTTCTCATGAGATCCGATGGTTTTATTAGTGTTTGACAGTTCCTCCTTCATGTACTCTCTCACCTGCCACCATATAAGATGTGTTAACTTCCGCTTCTGCCATGATTGTAAGTTTCCAGGGCCTCCCCAGGCATGCAGAATTATGAGTCAGTTAAACCTCTTTCCTTTATAAATTATCCAGTCTCAGGTATTTCTTTATAGCAGTGTGAGAATAGACTAATATAGGAAATTGGTACCACAGACAGGGGGAAACTGCTATAAAGATAACCTGAAAATGTGGAAGCAACTTTGGAACTGGGTAAGGGGCAGAGGTTGGAACAGTTTGGAGGGCTCAGAGGAAAACAGGAAGATGTGGGAGAGTTTGGAACTTCCTAGAGACTTGTTGAATGGTTTTGACCAAAATGCTGATAATGACGTGGACAATGAAGTCCAGGTTGAAGTGGTCTCAGGTGGAGATGAGAAACTTCTTGGGAACTGGAGCAAAGGCCACTGTTGCTATGCTGGTGGCAATCTGCCACTGCCCTAGATCTGTGGAACTTTGAACTTGAGAGAGATGATCTGAAATTAGAACTTATGTTTCAAAGGGAAACAGGGCATAAAAGTTAGAAAAGTTTGTGGTCTCACAATGAGATAGAAAAGAAAAACCCATTTCTGGGGAGAAATTCAAACCAGCTACAGAAATTTGCATAAGTAAAGAGGAGCAGAATGTCAATACCAAGACAAAGGGGAAAATATCTCCAGGGCATGTCAGAGATCTTGGCAGCAGTAACTCCCATCATAGGCCTGGAGGTCTAGGAGGAACAAATTGTTTCCTGGGCCAAGCCCAGGACTTGCTGCTGTGTGCAGCCTTGGGACTTGGTGCCCTGCATCCCAGCCACTCCAGCTCCAGTTGTGGCTAAAAGGGGCCAAGGTAAAGTTTCAGCCATTGCTTCAGGGGATGCAGTCCCCAGGTCTTTGTGGCTTCCACATGGTGATTGACCTGTTGGTGTACAGAAGTCAAGAATTGAGACTTGGGAACCTCTGCCTGGATTTTGGAGGCTGTATGGGAACACCTGGATATCCAGGCAGAAGTCTGCTGCAGGGATGGAGCCCTCATGGAGAATCTCCATTAGGGCTGTGTGGAAGGGAAATGTGGGATTGGAGTCCCCACATGGATTCCCCACTGGGGCACTGCCTAGAAGAGGGCCACCATACTCCAGACCCCAGAATGGTAGATCCACTGACAACTTGCACCATGTGCCTGAAAAAGCCTCAGTCACTCAATGCCAGCTCATGAGGGAGCTGCCCAAGGCTGTGAGAGACCACCCTGTGCATCAGCATGCCCTGGATGTGAGACATGAGTCAAAGGAGATCATTTCAGAGCTTCAAGATTTAATGACTGCCCAACTGGGTTTCAGACTTGTATGGGGCCTGTAGCCTCTTTGTTTTGGCCAGTTTCTCCCATTTGGAATAAAAGCATTTATCCAATGCCTGTAACCCCACTGTATCTTGGAAGTAACTATTATGTTGGTGCAAAAGTAACAATCACTAACTTGCTCAAACTCCTAGACAGAAGGGCATTGCCTTGTCTCAGATGAGACTTAGGACTTGGACTTTTGGGTTAATGCTGGAATGAGTTAAGGTTTTGGGAGACTATCAGGGAGGCATGATTGGTTTTGAAATGTAAAAAGGATGTGAGATTTGGGAGGAGGTAGGGGCAGAATATAGTTTGGCTCTGTGTCCCCACCCAAATCTCCTCTCAAATTGTAATTCCCATTATCCCCGTGTGTTTTGGGAGGGACCTGGTGGGAGGTGATTGGATCATGGGGGTTGTTTCCCCCATGCTGTTCTCATGATAGTGAGTTTTCACAAGATCTGATAGTTTTATAAGTGTTTGACAGTTCCACCTTCACATGTGCTCTCTCGCCTGCCACCTTGTAAGATATGCCTGCTTTCCTTCTGCCATGACTGTAAGTTTCCTGAGGCCTCACCAGCCATGCATAACTGTGAGTCAATTAAACCTCTTTCCTTGTTAAAATAACCCAGTCTTGGGTATGTATTTTCATTTTATTTATTTATTTATTTATTTATTTATTTATTTCTGAAACAGATTCTCACTCTGTCCCCCCAGGCTGGAGTGTAGTGGCATGATCTCGGCCCACTGAAACCTCTGCCTCCTGAGCTCAAGCCATTCTCCTTCTTAGCCTCCCAAGTAGCTGGGATTACAGGTGCCCACCACCATGCTGGGCTAATTTTTGTATTTTTAGTAGAGACTAGGTTTCACCATGTTGGTCAGGCTGGTCTTGTACACCTGACCACAAGTGATCCACCCACCTTGGCCTCCCAAAGTGCTAGGATTACAGGCGTAAGCCACTATGCCTGGCCTCTGGTATTTATAGCAGTATAAGAATGGACTAATACAACTATGTACCCCAATAGCAAAGCCTCAAAATTAAATCAAAAAGTAACAAAATAGCAAGGAGAAATTGAAAGTCATAATGATAGTCATAGAGTTTTGACACAAGTCTCTCAGAAAAACCAAAAATAAACAAAAAAAGATACACCAGAAAAACATTTGGATTTGAAAGAAATAATTAAAATTTAATCTAATAGCTATATCTAGAATCTGACCCCCAACTGTCTAACAATACATATTCTTTCACATATATTGACCACCTAAGCAAATGGAAACAACAAAATAATCATTAACATACAGATCACATTGTGTTAAGAAGTATTTATAATTATCAAACATGAAAATGCTACATAACTAGATTTATGGAATATAACTAATTTAGTATTTTGGCATACACATTAGAAAAAAATAGAAAGTTAATGAACCAATGATTTAACCTGAGAAGTCAAAACAGAGAAAACCCAAAGACAATAGAGTAAGTGAAAAAATTGATTAAATACAAATCAAAGAAGCAATAGGGAAGACTAACAAAGGCAAAAGCAGCATTCTTGAAAGGGCTTTTTTAAAAATATGACAAGATGAATAAAGACAGATGAAACATAATAGAAATTTTAAAAAAAAGTTTAAAAAGTATAAAATTCATATTTTTATACCATTATACTTGAAAGTTTAGAGATATTAGACCATGTTTTACAAAAGCATAATTGGCCAATATTAATTCAAAAATGGATATTCCCAATGAACTTGTAACCATTACACAAATAGAATCAGTATTATAAAAATCTGCCCATTAAAAAATATCAGACTCTGATGGTTTTACAAATTTTTACCAAGGCTTCAAAGGCTAGATAATCTTCACTTTAGACAAACAATTCTAAAAGAAGGAAAAATGGATAAAAGAGGAGAAAGTACTCCAGCTCATTTTATGATGCTACTATAATTCTATCATCAAAAAGAGTATTAGAAAGGCAAATTATAGTGTAATCACACTTGTGAATATAAATGAAACTCATTAGCATGTTGAATCTAGCAATGCATATTTAGTGTGATATTTTAGATATCTTTAGCCCACTGATAAATATTCAGTCATCTGGAGAAGGAAATTACCACTTATAGAATATCTAGTATAACCAGGCATTGTGCTGGATGGTTACTTTATCTATATTAGCTAACTTAGCTAAAATCCTGAGGTTTTATAGTTGATTTTTTTTTACTCTTTGGCAAAAGAACTACAATATCATCATGAATACCTTGATTAAACATCTGATCACAAAAATAAGAAATGAAATGGCCTACAAACAAAGTTTTCAAGTGGCGAATTTGTTAGCCAACCAGGGAAAATCACTTCATTTACTGATAGCAAGTTTATTAAATCACATTTTACTGCAAAACTAAAGAATTGTGTCCAGAAAAATAAGCCTTCTTAAGACTTTCAGCATTATGGCAAGAACAGTGCTTGAAAGCTTGAGGAAATTGAAATATTGGTAATATAAATAGTCAATTAACAAACAAGGTAACTCTAGTTTGAAGTAGTTTTCCTTGCCTCTTGCGTTGAGATGGTACTAATACTACTCTGTTGTTGCTTATTGGAGGAGTCAATGATAAGTTTGAAGTGATGAATAATTAGCCTCTATGAATAGTAAGTGTGGAACACCTATAGGTGAGAATATTTTCAAAGTTGCAAAAAAACTAATTCAATACAATCCAAAGTGGAACTAAGAGGTGTGAAGCACAAAGAGGGTTATTTGGACATATTTACAAAGTTTCTTAAAACATAAAGCATATGGTTATTCCTTGAAAGAGCCATTAGCAGTTGTATTGTGGAAAACACTTCAGTATTTCATTCATGGTTAAAACAGTACTATCATCTTTAAACTTCATTTGTTCTCATCAATTAACCATGTTCATTACTGTGAAATTTTGTCAGAATAGAATCTGAATATACTGAGTTTTCCTACCACACAGCAGTTTGATGGCTTCCTGGTAAGGTTTTATTACAAATTTTTTTCAGATCAGGGCTAAGATTAAATTTTTTCTGAATAAGAACTGCTCTCAGACAGTATCAGTAAACACTCAATGGTTTTGGAAATTAATTTTTGCTGCAGAATTGGCAATGTTTCTTGTTGAATTCGATCTGAAATTACAAGATAAAACAGTACTTATATGCAAAGCTTATGCTGTGGTAAAGTTATTTTGATGATGGCCAATATTGTTTGAATCACAGTAATAGAAAACTGCTTATAAACTTCTTGTCCTATCAGAAGTTAAAACAAGAAGTAAAATCTCCATTCCCAAGCAGATTTGCAGTGGATATATTTTCTGAGCACATACCACAGACTCAGCAATATTTTAGTACATTGATGCAAACGCAAAGTAAATTCTTATATTTCAAATTCCTTTTCACTCTTCAGTTGAGGAGCTTCCAGTTTAAACTTTAATTGGAAGTAATTAATCTGCAGTGTATTGACCTAATAAAAGGTAACTATCAGGAGAAGGATCTAATAGAATTCTATAATGACTTTTAAGTGATGAATATGCTCAATTAAAATAATATGGTTGTGACCTGATAAAAGTATTTGAAAATACTTAACTTTATAAAAAGACATTTTCAAAGATGAAACACATAAAATATCACTACAAATCTTCATTAATAGATGAACATTTGCAATTGATTTTGATGAAAAGGAACACTAACGGTGAAGCTCAATTAAGAAAAAAGCTTTTTACTCTCCTCATTAGTAGACCTTTATTTAAAAAAAAAAGACTCAATTGTTATAGTTTGAATTTTGTCCATGAGAACGTTGTAAAAATCTGCTTTCTCTCTTTTTGTATAAGTACCTACATATTAATATCTGCAATTCTGCCTCATGGCTTAAGATGACTAAAATATTTACTACCTTGTTCTTTGTTTAAAAATTTCACCAACCCCTATAGTAAAGAATTAATTTAAAATGTTCTTCACTTATTTAAATTGTTAAATTAATTGCCAGTTATCCAGACATTTCATAGTCTATTACTTGGGAGTGGAGGTCCTAGCTGAAGAAGGGAACATAGGAGAAGGCTGTATGAAGCTAGGAATTATTTTATATTCAACTCAGGACTTGTGGTAATATTTAGTGGTGAAGCAAACATGATTATTTAGGAAATGGACAATAACTTATTTTTCTCTATCAGCAATGATTCATGTGGAAATCACTGTACTCAAGCAATTACATTTTTACAATTTTAGATGACTTTTATGGCAATAATAATATTTCCATATATTAGAGGTTACTTTACTTGAATAAGTCACATTAAACCATTGTGTTTTATGTCTACTAGTTTTGTTTTAACCATAACTAGTGTTATTAATAACATCACTTATTTCCTATTTCTTAATTATTGGCTATAGAAAGAATCTGGCACTTCTCATTTATTGGTTACACAAACATCGATCAGTCACTGATTATTATTGAGGCTTCCTTTGTGCCAGGCACAAACACAGCTCCACAGAATGATATGGTAAATGAGACACAAAGGGTGCCTGCGTTTATGGGCCTTGCATTCTTACCTTCAGTCTAATTTTTGATAAATAAAAATGTATACCATAGTCTTTCAAAGAGAATTTACACTGCAAAAACAAAACTTTGTCCTAAGGGGCCCTACTACCTAAGGATAAATGACACTAAAATATGACCACAAAAATAAGTCTATTTAAAACAACAACCAAAAATGCACCATAAACAGGGGAGAAATATTCAACTGATAACTTAATTTGAAAAATAAAATGAAGAAAAAGAAAATGAAGAAGTAAAATGAAAATATACATTTTCATTTAACTGAAATTTATTTATAACTTAAATATCCCTCAAACCTCAAAAAATGAATCAATAATTTGTTTTGGTATGTGGAGCTTAATTTTTCAAACAGCATTGTATGTTAGCATGAAATATCTTTTATCTCTTATATTTTCAGAATGATCATAAAGCAGGTTCGCATCACTTTGGTAAAAATGTGGGCACTTAGATAAATGTGGACCTAGCAAGTTGCCTTGGTGTGTGCCTTTAACCTTGGATATCAAAATCATTTCTCTTGAAGTATCTTTTGTGTCATTATCCTTGGTCATTTTCTTGTTAACTGGTCCAGCTTTTCCAGAACCATGCTTCTCAGTAGCCTTGTGTGAGATTTTAGCAGGTCTCCAAGAATCCTTTCCTAGACTTCATTAAATGTAGCATCTTTATAAAATTTGATTTTTTACTTGTAATTGATATGCATTCTAATCAGATCATACTGTTGGGGATAATTAAGCCAAACCAGTCAAGTATGGGATTCACTCAATGAGGCAGAAATGAATGGTAGCGATAATCAGTGAGGGCCATTTGGTCACTAGTGAAATATCTTGTTTATTTGCAAATATTTTTACTTTAGCTTGATTCCTTACCCAACCCCATAGTAGTGAAGACATGGATAACAAACACTCAGCTAAAGGTCTCCTTATAGTTTTGGTTTATGCACTCTATCCTGATCCTGCAGATCTGAAAAAAGCCAAGATAATGATGTCAACTTGCTTCCAGACAAAGAATAATAACAACTTGGAGGTGTGAATAGCCTCCAAATGGCAGAGCTTTCTCTAGACTGTGCCTGTGCTAACAAAGGTCTGAAGGAAAGTGAAAGCTAGGTCTTGGTTTGGAAGCTTAGAACACTGAGCCAGCGGTAGGGTGTAATTCAAAAACTGCTGATTAGAATAAAATCAATCTCCCTCACTTTAGAAAGAACTGGAGCCCTAGCCTCAACCCTTCCTCAATTCTAGTTAAGGATGCCAATCAACTTGGATTGACAACAAAAACCATCAAAATGTTACACCTTGTAATGAAATAATGATAGTCAGCCAACCAGATACTAGATAACGACATAGCTGAGAGGAAAACCCTTTCAATATCTGTTATAAATATCTGTCCTGGTACTGGGCTTCTTAAATATAAAGAAAAACAAAACTTAAAGTGGGTTCATCTGGGGACCACTACGCCTGTTATAATGCCTTTTTAATCCACTCAGAACTTTCCAAATAAACTCAATTTAATGATTTGCCTCAACACAGGTTCAGTAACTTCTGTTTGCAAATATGACATCACACATCTCTCTTCCAGCTTGTTGTGTCAGTCTCATGATTTTGTAAATAGCGGAACAAATGGAACCTAAGTCCTGCTAGAAAAATCAAAGCTTTGAAAGGCCACTACAGAAGTGGAAATACATTTCTCTCAGATGTCAGAGTTCTTGTGTGCTAGTCTTGTCTCTGCTCTAATTAAATTCAAGTGAAGCTATTTCCCTCTCATGGGACATCTGTCTCCTTTGCGGAGGTAGGGGGTGGAGAGGGTTGGGTCTTGACCTATCTCCATCATGCTTCAAGGAGAACCAAAAGGATAAAATAACATCTCTTGTTTTAGTTCACAAAATGAATACCATTATCTGAAAATTTACGCATGTTTAGGAAAAATCTGTTAAAACATTTTCAAGTTATAGAATCATTACAGTTTTGGAACACATGTTTAGTTATGTGCTTAGTACTGTTTTATTCAAGGATTTAAATTTAATACTGCAAATTTAATAATTACAGTAAATGCTTAATGTCAGCTAAGAAGTATAAAAGTGAACACTTAAAGAATAATTGAAAGAAGTATCTTCTCAACACAAATGACTGAATGAAAGATTTTAAATAACTTTATAAATAATTTTTAAATAAAAATTTACAAAACGTTGTCAAAAAGCATACCCACCAGATGGCTCAAATATGTAAGAAAAAAAGGTTTCGGCACATGAATGTGTTTTGTGCAAATAAATACAGAGATGACATTAAATTCCTAAACACTTAAGTCAGTATTCCAAATGTCTAGGTTCTCTGTGGTATTGTTTGCAGTAATCACTTACTTATTGCACTTCTAAAGCAAATTCCAATGTAATATGTCAACACTTTTAATATTAATCAACATGGTAAACAACATCTGCCTGAAATGAAAAATAATAATAATAAAATACTTAAGTCAAGTCCTGGTTGTGCCACTGAAACGTTGTCAAACTCTAAACATATTCCTGAAGTCCTTTAGTCCTTAGTTTCCTTTTTGCTAAGTTGACTAGTTTGTACTCTAAAGTCATTAGCATCACAGTTTTTTTAAAATTGCAAATTGATGGGGTCTAAGATATCTGTTAATGAATGTAACAAATGAAAAATGTTTGTAATTCCCATCATGTTATGCTACTATGAGAAGCTTCTACAACATATGGAAGACAGATTTAAAATTGAATTTTTCAAAAAACACATGTTCCAAGAAAGTTTTCACCATCTCTCCACAGCAAGAAGTGATTTCCAGAGGCTGATTCGGGCATCTGAGAGAAGACCAAAGAGAAGCCACTTGGTTACCATTACATTGCTCATTAATCTTTCTGAGAGTAGATGTATTTGATCAAAGAGATCACTAGCTTTTTGTGGAAGAATTCATGAATTCATTCAACTATAATTTATTGAATGCTCACATCCAAGATGCTGGAACAAATAATATTTATGTCTAATTTTGTGATGATTTTCTTTCTAGGACCCACTGATCTCAGCATGAAGAGACAATTGGCGACTAGCTCAGGATCCTCCAGCAGCTCAAACTCCAGACCCCAGCTGAGTCCAACTGAAATCAATGCCGTGAGACAGCTTGTTGCAGGATATCGAGAATCAGCTGCATTTTTATTGCGATCTGCAGATGAACTGGAAAATCTTATTTTACAACAGAACTGAGACAGACGACCACCATATTCACTGAGGTCTAAATTTGCAGTTTCCACTAATGACATTTTGATTTCCCAACAGAGATACTTCTGGTCTTACTGCACAGTCTTTTAAGAGAAATACTTCCATTATGCCACATTGTCCTTGATCCCTAAGTGATGTGTTAAGGTGCTTCAAAGGAACTCTGACCTCTGAAGTACTTGAGATACTTTAATATGTCCAGCCTATTGCTTTTTGTTTTAGTGTGTCAGCATAAATATCAGGGGCATAAAAGGCTATCTATTCTTAATTCAAGGATAAAACAGAAGAAGCTTGTGGTATAAAACAATAGTTCCAGATCCAGCTGAAATATTAGTGGAATTTGCTACTGACTCATTGGACTGAAAGCTGAAGTACCTGGCAAAAAAAAAAAAAAAAAAAAAAAAAAAAGCCAAATTTCTTGTTGCTACAGGATATAACAACAATGAAAAGGATCTTGTATTTTAAAAAAATATGTAATTTTTATAAAAAGAAAACTTGTTTTTCATTCAAACTTGTCATTTTTACTTTGGTAACTTTTTCATAGGTCCTAAAAGAAAACTGTTTTGAGAAACTACTGTAAGTACTTTTTCCACATCCCTTTGCCTTCTCCTCTTTCCAAATTCTTTCTACAAAAATAACACTTGATGCTGGAAAAACCCTTGCCTACGTTCTTTCAATCGTCACATCAGGAACTACTACCAAGAGAAGCCTGCATTTCTGCTCTCATGCTGATCTCAAAAACCCCACTCAACACTGCAACTTTATCATAGCAGTTTTCATCCCAGAATTTTTTTTAATAATGACAACACATATTGTTGAAAAATAATCACACCTTGGTTTCTTAGAGCTGCTCGTTCCTGATTGCCGCTGCTGTCTCCAGGCATCCCTCTAGCAGCACCTGGATGTACATGACTGAATGTTAAGAGGTTGCAAGTGACAATCTGAAAATTTGCACTCTTGTGTGTAGTTCTTTTCATTTCTTTTAGAAATAGTTTCCAAAAAGACCATTACGTCTCCTGATATGATTTGTATAATTTTCAGTTCTAGCTAAAAATAATGTAAAGAACTCTCAGCAGATGCAGCTGCAACTTACAATGAACTGTGCCCTGCTATCCCCCATACTTTACCCTTCTTTCTTATTTTATAGTGTGGGATACACATGAGTGATGTTTTCTTTGTGCACTGAGGCAAGCCTATTTTTAAAATATTTAGGGAGAAGTACTTTAGTTCATGCTTCTTATACAACTTTTTTCTGTTGTTTAGCTTTGATTGGATTACAAATTCTTTGTGCATTCCTGAATTTGCCTTATTTCATGTAAAATTTATGTCATTCAGTTTTTGACAATGAGTTTGAGGCATCAGTGATATTTCTTATCTACTTGTTACATATAGTTTTTCAAGTAATGACTGTGATTGTGACCGAGTAATGTGCACTTTTTCTTGTAACTGTGGACATTGCTATGCTTTTTTCTTCTAGTGTTTCTAGAATTACTGTTCCTACAATTATGTAAACAAAAAAAAACAAAAAAAAACCTTTTGTGATACTGTTGGTGAATATAATGTGAAAATCTTATTGAAATATGAGTATTTTGGAAATACATAGCTGCACAAACATCTTTTAAGATGTGGATTTAGAGTTTGCTTATTTAAATGAAAATTCAAAAATTGAGGGCTGGTATAATTTTTTCTGTTTTGTTTGGTTTAATAAACAGATTTCTGTGTTAAAACAATGATTGTCAAACCTTATAAACTTTCTGAAGGATACAATGCTTAATTTTTAGCCATTTACTTTTAAAATCTAAAAGGCTATTTTCTACCGATTTAGCACAAAATTGGCACTTCAAATTTATTTCTCAAGAATATCCTAAGATCCCCCAGGGTTTCAACATTCATTCTAATAAAGAATTTATTCCAAGAATGGGTAAGGAAATTAGGAAGCTAAGACTACTTCATTTGATTATTCAAATATGAATAGAGAATATTTTTGTATATTTTATTACTTTTTTTTTTCAGGAGTAACCTGTTATTTTTTAGTTCTTCCTGATTTAACATCTTGGATGAAGCACGTGCCTGTTTTAAGTGCATGTTTTATGCTTTGCCTTTTGCTGTAATAGTATTTAAAGGCTTGGACAGGGTTTCTATTTTGCAAATTAACACTCAGGCTTGAATTTAGCGTATATGTCAAAAATTCTTGATGGTTAAGAAGCAAAGGGAGTAAAGAAGGTAAATTACAACAAGGTGCTCTTGTTTCTATTTCATTTTCATCTTCAATTATAACTCCCACATCCACTCACCAAGGACAAAATACCCAAAATTTTCTGTGTTCGGCACATTTGTTCAAAAGAATGAGTATATTGGGACTCCCATCATTCCTGGGAGAGTACAAAGGCCAAAATGAAGTCCATTTTTTTCTTTACTTGTACCTGAAAAACAGCCTGGTCCTTTTTTTACCCTCTGTCACAGCAGAATAAAGAGATCACATCTCTTTATAGAGCATTTTGGAGAAACTGAGTGAAGGTTCATACTCTCATTCAAATGAGGCGATTAAAAAATAGGAAACTATCATTAACACAGAGATCAAACAGAAGCTTCTGTCACTTCTGCCAGTTAGCTTATCATACAATACCTGTTTCTTGTCACATATGTATTATTTTATCATGCTTATGAAAAGTGCCGTGAAATAACCATAGCACATGCAAGCACAAAGTCACTGAATCTTAAATTGTGTAGTACAAATAACAATACTCAGTGAAAAGGGCTTTAAGATATCTCAGCCACCATTTAATGATTATTTACCAAGGAAATGTATTTTGCTTCCTTTACTTCTTATAATAACCTGAGATGAGCATAGTCACTCTCCATTCTACAAAGTCATCTCCAAAAGAGGAAATTAGTAATCAAGAGCACAAAGACAGTGAGAGTTGAAGCCATCCTTTGAACCCAGGCACACCCGATGCCAGAGCCCACCCTGTTGCTCACTGTCATCTGCTCCTTCACGAGTACTAAATAATTAAATTCTGCACTGTATCTTAGAACCAAGCTTTTACACTAAATTTTAGAAATGTTATATGTACAGATAAATCATAGTTACTTATTAAAAATGCACGTAACTTATCCAATTATTTGACTAAACACAGTTTTATTCTGCTATAGAAGATTTAATTTCCTTTACGATACATTCTTTACAAATATTAAAAGCCACCATAAAACCCACCACTAATGAAAATCAAGTACACAAAGCATGAAAGGGAAAGGCAGTGACTTTTTATCAATGGGGGCCAGTATTGAATTCTGTAAGGGAAAGTAAAAGGGATTATCTAGTTGAACTCATAAAGAAAAATTCATTCACTTGAGGTTTTTGCCCCAGACACTATACAGGTGCTATCCTGCTATTGTCATTAACCCTGACAGCATGAACACAAATATCATTCAAAGATTAAACTTTCTATGGCAAAAATATTTTCTAATTTCATGTGGCCCACTTTTTAAGATGTTTCATAGAAAAAAACTCAAAAATGAAGTAGGTAGACATTATCATATCTTTTGAAGTGTGTTTGGGATGCCGATATTCAGTAAAGTCAATTGAACACAAGCTAATCTACAGAAAATTACTATATTAGGTATAGCTGTCTTCTTTCTTAAAAAAGTTTCTGAAACGACATACAATGCTATTAATAAAGTAACCTCTCTCCAGTTTTAACATCAGTCATGTTCAACATTTAATTTTTTCTGATTACAAAAGAAACTTGGGAAGTAGAAGAAAAAAGATAAGAAATAAAAATAAAGGAAGAATTAAATGTCAGCATCTATAGAGAACCATGAGAAACATTTTATAGTGTATCTTTCAGATTTTATCTAAAGTGTATATACTTATTTTTTTCTGTTTGTTTTTTACCATATGTGGTCTTTTATCATAACCTAATTATATACCATAAATATTTTCCAAATCATCAGGCATTCTTCTTAAATTACTTTAATGATTGTGTAGTGTGACATTATGGGAGTGTACTAGTAATAGTTTTCCACTGCTGCTTCAAAACCACAAACAACGTATTACATACACCAACCATAGGTTAGGTGTTTCACTGGTCTAAAATCAATGTGTTGGCAGGCCTCTGCTCCTCTGTGAAGGCTCTAGGGGAGAATCCATTTCCTTACCTACTTCAATTTCTGGAAGCTGTCTACATTACTTGACTGGGGGCTCCTTCCCCCTTCTTCAAAGCCAGGAACATAACATGTTCAAATCTCTCTATAACTCTGCCCTGTCCTTCCTCTTCAAAAACATTTAAGGATCCCTGTAAGTATACTGGGCCCACCTGAGTAATACAGCATACTCTCCTTATACTAAGGTTCGTTAATTAGCAAACTTAATCCATCTGCAAACTTAATTCCATAATTTGACATGTAACAAAACATATTCACAGGTTCTATAATTAGGACATGACTATCTCTGGGGAGCCATTATTCTGCTTACTGCTGTACTTAATTTAATTTCTTGTTTTTTCTTTTAAAAACCACTCTGTACCCAGTTGCATTTTTCCATTCACTTGTAGAAAATATCTTAAGTCAGCAGCACAAACATTTATGAATAATTGTTAGCTGCTGCACCTATAATTCTTCTTTTGTATAAAGGGTGTGATCTTTGGAAATTATTTTAATGGTATTTTTCTTGAATGTCTCTCATTCAAATTAAATATAATAAACAAATACGATAAAAGTGCAGCTAAGTCTTTCAAGGGAAATAAAAGAAATACCTCTGGACCTTTTCCTCCATATTGATTTCTTAGAAGGTGTTTCTGCCCAAGAGATTCCCTGAAATATGTTTGAGAAGGCTCCAACTCATTAGGAGAAAAGAGTACATGAGAATCCAAAGCTTAATTAAATTCAGAAAGCAATCCAACCACATTCATAAAACTTCTCATTGTAATTACCAGTGGCATTTTATTTACTCTGAACAATTAAAAGATATGGTTAATGTTAGATGTAATTAGATGACATTTCTTTTAAATGAGAGTGTTTGGCAATAACATATCTATTGAATTTAGGATGATCAACTGAGTTTAAAAATTAAAGCTCTCCCTTGATTTCTTTGCTAAAACCTTTTTTATTTCCATATTAAAAATTGTATTTCATCTCATTTACTATGTTTTTTTTCCCCACTCAAGGCTATTGGCTGAAAGAAGAGAAAATTAAAGATAATTTTCAGGACTACTTTTAATACTATGAGAGAAAAAATACAGTAAAGCATAGACCACACAGACCAAATGCTATTACTAAAAGTGTGGGACTGGCACCAGTTTTTTCCCTTGAAAGTTTTAACTTCTAATATTCTCTGTTTATTGGGGAGTGGATTAGATAGGGCTGTCCATGAGAAATGTCTTCTATTTATTTAAGGCACTCCATCACGGTGATAATATAGTGGCCAGAGATTCCACAATAGATTATTTATTCTTATTTCCTTTGCTGGTGGAAGGATTCAAAGGTCTGATATGAGCCAAACCCATAGAGCAAGTAAACCTCTTAGCTCATTTTAATTTTCATTCATTTAATCATTGTGCATTCTTTCCCTACTATGTGCTGAGCATTGTGCTCTGATACAGAAAAATTACAATTCGTGCTTCAAAGAGTCAACATCTAATGGAAGAGAGGGACAGAAGTACAGTTGGTATAATACAAAAGGATAAAGTGTGACAATACAACATGCAACGATAGGACTGTGCCAGAAAGGTCAGGGGAGGGCACAGACCCGGTCATGGGGGCAGAAGGATGAAGGGAGGGTGTAGCTCATTATAAAGACTGGATCATTAGGGAATACCTGGCCAAATGTTGAGCATCTTTTGAATAGAGGAAAAGAGAAACATGTGTCAAATGAAGGATGTTTCAACTGCAGGGGCAACGAAGTGGGAGGTACAGAGGAGGCAAGGGATAACAAGTGCACAGTCACTCAAGAAGTTTAGTGTTGCTGGAGGGTAGAGTTTGAGGATAAGAGATTCCTGGAGAAGAATAAAGGGGCCAGATGGGTCCTGTAGAGGATGAAGAGGCACTGACATATTTGAAATAGTGGGGTGGTAAATGTGGGTTGGTCCCTTTGTTGAATATTGCATGATGGCTCTGAGCAGAAACTTCTGGAGTAAGATGAAGTAATACTGCATCATAGAACCTTCCTTCCATCACCAAAGTGAAAATCCCAAAAGGGAAAACAAAAAGCAAAAATGATTGCATGAGCAGCATACTCACAAGGAAGGAAGGAAGGGTCTTTTTGCTATAAGCACTGTAAGGTGGGAGCCAGAAAAAGTCAGAAAATGCCACATATTACTGTGACCACCTGAGGGCTCAACAAAAGCAAACCCAATCCAGTCTGCTCATAAGATACATTTAGAGAGAAAATATTCTCAGCCTGTAAGTGGTT
The DNA here is from genome assembly GCF_028885625.2 of Pongo pygmaeus. Taxonomy (NCBI): domain Eukaryota; kingdom Metazoa; phylum Chordata; class Mammalia; order Primates; family Hominidae; genus Pongo; species Pongo pygmaeus. The sequence continues at coordinate 48,344,127 of NC_072390.2, read as the reverse complement.
TTGGGAAGAAGGATACACCAATGAAGTCTGGCTGGGGAAAATTTCTGTGAGAAATCCTGTACCAACATAACATTGGAGGCACCAGTCAGGAGTACAACTTCCTATTGAATTCTAAGATTATATATAGAAATTTGAATTTGACCTTTGGCGTTGGCAATATCTGCAGCTAGGCTGAATACTAATGAAAAAAAAGGAGAATAATTGCTTTAGGAGTGGCAGAGTCATGCCATAGAATTCCTGCTGATCTAAGGTCCAGCACTACTTTGCTGTCTGTGTGGGATGCATACAGTATGAGTGATGCAATGGGTCACCTTGTCCCATCTTCCAAAGAAAACACTACCCATGAGGAATTGTCATTTCACTAGTAAAACCAAACTAAACTAAACTGAAACCCAATGTGAATACCATATCATGAGGTTGCAGCTTCATTGCCAAACTAGTCCTTCTCCTATACCACTAAGGAAACTCTTATACAGTCTTTTTCTTCCAGTCTTCCGAGGGGCCCCACATTCTCTTGGGCTGGCATAATGTCTAAGGCACCCACCCTGCATTGCTGTAGTGGATAGAAAATGTGTGCAACAATAGACTGCTCTGTTTTTAGGAACCCTTTGAGAAAGAATCCTTATAATTAAAGATTTGCCATAAGGTGACATCATTATAATTTAGGGTTGTCAAATGAGGTGAAACGTGTTTCCCTGCTCTTATGGTTTATTTTAGCAAGCACAGCATTTATTGAAGAAAAAAATGTTTTATTGGAAGATAATTTAAGTGTAGTTTCTTTTTTTTTTAATTTTTGTGAACTCTTCTCCTGTCTGCCTTCCTTTCTTCCTATAAAGTGTCATGTTGTTTCTTTAACTTTTGTTTATATTTAAGGGGCATGCTCTTTTTAATTTACTATTTGTCCTAATGTGGTATGATTAAACTCTCCTTGACATCTCTTTCCCATGTCTGAAATGTACACCTTTTCTTTTCAGGTCAGCAGCTGAAGTGTTGGGTATTCGAGTTCCATGCACAGAGAGCAGAGGTATGGGAGGTGTTTCTGGCACTGAGCTTGGGGCAGTAGCCTCTCATATTCTTCTGCCATTTCAGTTAGTCCAGAACTCACTCCACTTGGGCAGGACTATGTGTGATCTGTATTTGGAGATGAGGAATTAGCCTTCAGATTCCCAAATTCCCCAGTCTCTGGGTAGACCCTTAGAAGCTTTGCTTTTGGTAGAGGCAATAAGACCCAAATACGTATTTCTCCTAATTCTTTAACCCTTCCCCTCAGTAGCTTTGCCTGTTGTCCTCCTTGTCAGAAGGAAAATACAATAAGACAAGCTGAACTCACGAATTCTGGCCCCTGTGTTGATGAGTGGTGGGGAGGTGGGTCACAGCAGAGGAGAAAAGAAAGAGGAAGAGACAGGAAGGGGGGTGTCCCAGCTGAGATCTGTTTATTTTTGTAGAAAATTTGCCCTGGGTACCACCATCTTCCTGCCTTTACTCTTTAGCCGTTCTTTTCTTGCCAGAGAACACACAAAATGGCAAGTCCTGATTAATTTTCTACTTAGGGAGACCTGTTGTGAGGACAGGGAGGTACTGTATTTTCTCCATCTGGGCCTCATTATTTCACATTGCATTTCTAAGAGTTATTTATTTTATATGTCACAAACATATACTATCTGTGTTTTTCTACTAATTTCTGATACTCATTTTTTGACACACTTATAATGTTGGAGATTTTTAAACCTAGGTATTTTTGGTTTTCTCTCCTCCTTCACCTGTCGGGTTTTTTTTGTTTTGTTTTTGTGTTTGTGATTTTTTTTGTCTTTTTCATAACAAAAATTCATTAAGAAAGTCATTCAACCGGGATGTATTAAATGCCTCTAACCTGCAGAACCCCATGCTTCTCTGGAGTCAGAGTTGGGAGATCAGATAGAAAAGAAATCTATGTTTATGAAGGATCTGTAAGTCACCAGTGAGTATTTTGGCACCAGGCCCTGTGTGCCAACAGCCACTGAACTAGAACTGTTTGTCCATGTGTAAAATGAGAGTAAGCTCTTTCTCAAATATAAAAGCAGTAAATATAAAAGCAGAAGGTTTTGCTGTATATACTGAATAAATAGATTCCCAGAGTGCTATTTCTTTTTTGCATTTCCACTTGAAGCTCTCAGCTACATTGTTTAATTTTAGAAAATAAGAACAATTATCTCCACTGGCCAGTATAACCAAATGAAGGCAAAAGACATATGAGCTTATTCCTGTATTTGATAGGAACATGCATTTGAGCCCTGCTTTGCACTCCTAGGCAGCATAGGACATTCATAAATGCTCCAAAAGTTGCTTACACGAGGTCCCTGTTGGGACTCCAGGTACGCTAAAAACAACAAAGCCATAGGTTTATTTTAAAATTTGCACTAGATCTAATTTTCAATCTGCTCAGTCTATTTTGGACATGGTCATTTAGCAATGGGAGAAAGGAACATCTGAAAAAAAAACTCTAATAATAAAATTTTCATTCACATTTAAATCCCATGTGGATTTTTTTCTCATTATTTTTGTCCATGAGAAAACTGAGGTACCTACAGCTTAACCACTTGTCCAGTGTGGCACACCAGTAAGTGGTGGAGATGTGATTTTAGCTCTCGCTGTCCAGATATAGAGGCCATGGTTTGGTTACTCTTCAAATACACGTCCAATGCATTCCATATTTCTAAAAGGAGCTCCCACCAAAGACAATAAAAACTTACCTCTTTTCACTGTTTTAACTGAAAAAATAGAGATAATGCAGGATTTACTACATTTTCTGCATTACCAGAGAGGAGTGCCAGGTAACAGTCTGATGCGCTGGTCCATAATAGCATGAAAGGTAAATAAAATCTCAGGGCCGGGAGCAGTGGCTCATGCCTGTAATCCCAGCACTTTGGGAGACCAAGGAGGGCAGATTATGAGGTCAAGAGATTGAGACCATCCTGGCCAACATGGTGAAACCCCGTCTGTACTAAAAATACAAAAATTAGCTGGGCGTGGTGACATGCCCCTGTAATGCCAGCTACTCCGGAGGCTGAGGCAGGAGAATCACTTGGACCCAGGAGGCGGAGGTTGCAGTGAACTGAGATCGCACCACTGCACTCCAGCCTAGTGACAGAGCAAGACTCGGTTTCAAAAAAAAAAAAAAAATATATATACACACACACACACACACACACACACACACACACACACACACACACACCCCCCAATATCTTGGAACCCTAAACTCACTTACATTCCTTTCACCATGTAAAAGGAAAAAGTTAAGCTTCAAAATGGAGCCATGCAAAACTCCGCCCTCCTTTTGTTCCTACACAGATAGCTGCAAGACAGAAGGCCACATATTACCTCAGGTAGCCTCCCTCATCCTGGCAATGTAAATGCACACCTTGTTTTCACAAGTATGGGGAAAAGACAAGACTAGAAATCATCCCTCAGCCCACTCCAAGACAGATGCATATTTGACTTTTTCCTCTACTCTATGTTTACTTTATCATACGTAAAATGCAGATTTACTGAGCTAGTGATAGATGCATAATTGACTGTTTCTCTTTCTCCTCGTGCCTGCTTTTTCCGCTTTAAATACTGAAGTCCTCAAAACCCTCTTTGGATCACAGGCCACAGATCCTACTGTAACTTGCATCTCTTTTTCCCAGGTGTATCCTCAATCTTGGCAAAAGAAACCTCTAAATTGATTGAGACCTGTATCAGACACTTACTGGTTTACAATAGCTAGCATTCCTTGTGCGCTACTATGTGTCTACTCTGTTTTAGCGGGTAGAACTTCTTACACCTTTATCATGTTTATGAGGGAGGTAGCATTATTTTCATATTACAGATGAGAAACCTAAAGCACAGGAAGACAAAATTAGTTTTTCCAATATCATTCAACTAAAAAGTAGCAGAAACTTAGCTTCCAGGCTATCCTTCCTCTAACAATTTATTGCGTATCAGTGAAAAATCCTAAAATTTACATACAGCTTCAACTTATGATTAGAAAACAAAACAAGTTCAACATGAACACAAATACGCATGCCAAATCTCGTTTATTCTCTAATTCTAAAATTATACCATTTTAACGCCATTCTGTATCTCTCTGATCCTAAACAATTCTTTATCCTAAAGCAGTATTTCTCACAAAGTGTCAGCTGTATTAATTTTGACTAATATTTTAATTTATTTCCTTTTTGTGTGGGGAAGGTGAGAGAAGTGTGCGATATAAACATATCTTAATTGTGAAAACAGTTAAGCTTTCTCTCATGACTAGCATAAAACACCCCCGCTCTTCAGCCACAACGAATAGATAGCGCCTAGCACTGTGCCAGACACTGTGGGCTGGGTCAAGCCTCAAGGACAAATTAAGGTAAGACAGCCCAGCAGTCCACAGGCTCTTTCTGTGGGCTTCTACTTCTCTTTCTCCTCATCCTCTCTTATCTCTCTCACTTCCGCAGTATGCTTCTCTGGGTACCCAGCTGAATAGTTAACGCAATGAGAAGTGTCTGTGGTGGCAGAATTACCTGGTGAAGGCAGGTGATTCTTGCTTCTCATTCAGAAGAAGGAGCCCTCACTTTTTTATTTTTTTGAGACGGAGTCTTGCTTTGTCACCCAGGCTGGAACACAGTAGTGCCATCTCGGCTCAGTGCGACCTCCGCCTCCCGAAGCAGCCCTCACTTCCTCACTTTATGCTAATCCACATCCCCTGATGCCAAACAATTCTTTACCCTGGAGTAGTATTTCTCAGTATCAGCTGGAGGACCTAGGGTGATATGTGTTAAAATTTAGATGCCTGAGGGCCATCACAGCTGTATCTGAAACCAGAGAGGAGGTAGGTGGGGGAGGGGGATGGGCATGATAGTGTAGTTAGGGCACAGCAAGCTCTCATCTTAGTAAGCTAAGCTCTCCTAGGTGATGCTGAGGCAACTTGATGGCTTTAGAAGTTCTAACCTGGATCACAGAAAGGGAAGAGATGGGCCAATAAGTGGACATGTTTGAGGAAAAATGAACTGATGGCCTGAGAGCCCAGAATTGAGACAAGTTCCTAGAAAGTTATTTTGTGGAGAAGCTCTTAGTTCCATGGCTCCTACTTTTTCACAAATAAAGCACCCAGCTCTCTCCCTAGAGACCCCACCCTATCACTTAGCAGCTCTCCTGTGAGGAAAGGATGGCCCAGGCAGTAAATCTCTTCTGGTGTATAACAGAAAACACTGGGTGGTTGGGAGTGTTCCTATCTCTTGGACTGAGTAGAGACATATTTTTGGCACACTGAAAAAGATCAGTAAATGCTTTTTATCACACAATTATTGCTATATTTGGGAGTTAAATTCCATTATACTATACTCCAATTACTTATACTTTTATCAATATAGTCATAACTATACATATATTCCGAACAAGGGTCATAAAATTAAGGCCAGTGGACCAAATGTAGCCGGCCTCCCATTATTGTAAATAAAGTTTTATTGGAACACAACCATGCTCATTCATTACATGCTGCTTATAGTTGTTTTCACGCAATAACAGTAGAATTGAGTGAGTAGATACAACAAAGATGATATGGCCCACAAAACCAAAAATATTTATTATCTGGTCCTTTACAGAAAATGTTTGTCTAGAGGATTATATTATAGATTATAGCTCTCCACCACTACTGTATGCCAGGTGCTTTACTTGGCTACCTTTTGCGTTATCTTTAATGTTCTCAATAACCTTCCCAGTTGTTATGATCATGATATTGCAGGGGAAGAGGGTTAGACAGGTCAAGGGATCTGTTTAAAGCAGACATCTAGAATTCAAACAGTACTTTGTTTATGTTTTCTGACTGCGAGTCTTTTATGAGCTGTGCTAGGGATATAATCACCATGTTACACTTTTAATGGGAAAAGTTGTTCTTAGTGCCAAAACATGACCCTAAAAAAATGTGCTATGGGAAAGCAGTCCATATGCAATTTGGGGAACTGACTCTCAGTCCCCAAAGAGTCTTTCCTGATAATCTGGCTACCCCATCATTGTGTACCCTATTTCATTTTTATTCCAGTAATTATAAGTGCTTGAAATTATTTTATTTATTTGGCCATTTCTGTTTGGATTGTTTTTCTCCTCTCAGTAGAATGCAGGATCCTTGCCGGCAGAGTTTTTCTTCCATTTGCATCTGTAGCCCAAGAGCTGGGAGCATGCCAGGCACAAGTGTCACTGTTCAGCAAGCATTTGCTGTGTGGCTCCTCTTAGTTAATAATAAACGTTTATATTGTTTACTCGTCCTAAAATACAACATCTGAACAGAGACTGTAATGTATAACAAAATTTGTCTTGCTTATTTGCCAACGATCGAAAATTCTTTTTTGAAATCCTTGGAAGCACTCTAGAGGAGGAGAACTGGGGTAGGTGTTGATTTATTGCAATGCAGTATTTTGAAAATTATCACAATAACTCTTTAGGGGATTCAGTGGAAGAAACCGGGATCATATACACCACGAAAAAAAACCAGCTTTTTAATTACTTAAACAGCAACTCGAAATGAACATGATACTGCTCCTCATTTAACCCCTTAGAAGTATGAGTTCACAGATTGCTACATCCTGCCCCCTACTGGAAGAGAGAGTAATGACAAACAGGGACTAGCAAAAGAGCACTGAAGCTTTTTTACCAAGAAACAAAATTTTTCCTTTTGCTGGAGTAAATTACATGTTACAACTGCTCTTCCCTGCCCCACATTCCTTTCTACTTCCAAAGTAAATAAATAGTAAAGCAATTGGAGTATAAGATGGCTACCAGTAAAATAAAGTGGAAAGCAAACCTATATATAGGACACGTTTTGAAAACAAAATTAATCTTTTATTTCTGTAGAAGTATTTTTAAAGTGTGATTTGTTTAATAATTAACTCTCCACCTCAGTTCTTATCATCTGGCACTCTGTTGAAGAATATAATTGGAAAGGCTATCTAAGTTAAACTTCTAAAAATTAAACTTCTGAAAATTAGAGGTAGCATATATTCATATTTACTTGTATTAACTCATATTTAGTGCAATATCTTTAACTTTAAACTCATAGAGTAAATGTCATGTCTAATATAATAAATATAATAATAAAATATATAAAGTCCCTGATTTTAAAAATGCATATTGTATAAGATACTAAGTTTCTTTTATAGAGAAGACTGATTAGTTACACCTGACCTTAATGTTTTCTTCTGGCCTCGTGTGTCCCTTCCAGTTTCACAACTCACCCTACCAAACCTCACGTGTATGTCAAGATAAAGCAAGCTATCCCTATCCCATTACCCTGTGCTTACCTAGATAAGGACACCATCCTATAAACCAGCATACTGACTTCTACCAGTATATAATTTTTTTCTTTAATCAACAATATGCCCTACATCTTTTAAAGCATTAGCTAAATAAGCCAACTATACACTGATTTGAAGCAGGTGCTTCCAAAATCTCGCTTAAAACATCTAACATGAGCAAGACAGGTTAACTGAGATATCTTCCAGTACCTTTAAATTCTGACCCTGTGCTAAGTTCCAACATCACAAAACAAAGTGTCTATGTCTCCAAACTATAGGTTAATGCTGTCTCTCTAACTTTAAAGGAGTAACAAAAGAATTTGCATGTAAAGAATGTATAATTTCTTTGGGAAAACCAGCATCATATTTTTGATTTCCATGTTTCCATTACATTACCCAGTCCAAGGCTCTACCAAGTAAGGTTATCTCAGAATCAGGGCAAGGAAAAGCTTTTATCTATTGGTGGACTCTTAGTAGATAGCAAGAAGAACCATTATGGTTAATAGCATAAACTATAGAGTCACATTGCCTAAATTCAGATTCCAACTCTCTCTTGTACCATGTTACCTTGAGCTAGTTATGTTCACTTCCTTTGTCTTAGTTTCCTCGTCTGTAAAATGTGGGTGTCAATAGTACCTGCCCCATAGGGCAATTGTGAAAGTAAAAGAAGTCCATATGTTAAAAAGTCCCTTGGAACCAGACCTGGCACATAGCCTTTGAGAGATGTCAGCTGCAACCCAAATTTGTTTCTGCATCCCACCCTGTTGACAGAAGGCTCAGAGCTACATGTCAATTCTTTCGCTGTAACTGATTCCAGGCACCTGCTGCTTCTTTCCCTCTCTTCCTCAATTTACTTATTTATTATAATTGATCTGTTTCATATCATTTTTATTAATATAAGCTGATGAACTATTTTAAGGAAATGAACAAGAACGAAATTATTTATTAGGTAGACTAAACTGAACTTGGCCTCTTTGGTCAATTATTTCAGTCCAGATTACTTAATTTTCTGCTTTATAAAATACTCCTAAATTAGGTCACATCAATTTCAGAAAGCACATCTTAGAATATAACATCTTCCATGTGCATGAAACTCCAGAATTAAAAAAAAAATCTTGTCTTCATGAGACTTCTTGGATGACATATAGGTGTTAACGGTTTAATACATGCATATAAAGAGGTACCTCTTAACATGTCAAATATGTTGATAGGTTTCCATGCTCATTAAGACTCATATGGATAAGGAATGGAGCAAAGAGCAGCTATACTCTACTGGCACTGTGCTGGGAATAATTTGAAATCCAGCTTCTCTTCTGCAAAGCCCAATTCTAGTTAAAAGGTGCAAGAGGGAAATCAGTACAGAGTGCAGGTTCATCAGTACAGAGTGCAGGTTCATCAGAACAGGCTGATCTGGTTTGCTGGAGACTCTTAGAAGCCTCCTGGGAGAAATGGGGATAAAAGTTGTTGAAATAGATAGATAACTCCAGGACTTAAGCTCTCAAACACAAATGATGAACAAAGACCAGCTTTACCTCCTGGGGAGTGCCTTCTCCAGATAAATGCAGGTAACTCATCAAAGCCTCTGCCCTGAGTACTTAATTGCTGGAGAGGGAACATTTGGGCTGCATAACAAAAAGCATTACTTTTATTTTCTCAGATCAGCCTTAAGGAAGTGTCCCAAGTTTCAAAGGGAAAGTACCTGAGACAGAAATACTAAGTTGATAAAGAATTGTAATAAAAGAGGCATCAGAAAGTGGGGCAACAAGGCTGTTTTATTGGAGACATTGAGTGGGGATGGCAATGGGATTAGTAATAGAGAAAGAAAGCAAAAAAGCATACATTATCCCTGTTGACTATCAGCAAACTGAATGTGGCTCAGAATACCAGTCAGGAATACCCACAGGGTAAGAAATGTGTTTAGGAGTGGAAAGAAAAGAAAAATCAAGTCTTGGGATGCCAGTGGCTTCACTTTTGGTAGTTCAGAAACAAACTCTAATATTCTTTCTCAACTCAAAAATGATGAGGTTCATACATTTGGAAAGGAGAGCTTTACTTCTCATAAAGTGTTGCAGTCCCCAGGGTGGCCATTCTGACAGTCTGGGAAGTGTAGCCTCTGGCCAGAAGCCAGAAACAGATACACTGAGGCTCAGCCAACTAGGACAGGGATTAATTCTGAATGGGGTGGGCAAATATACATATTCAATCATCTATAGAAGGAGTCATGAATATTTATGAATGGAGAAACATGTGAATGTACAACTGGGCTTCATGTCTTTACCAAGGGTAGAGTATTTGGCCCTCTGATGTCAAAAAGTGAAGCGGAAGAGAGGAAAGTTTTCGCTGTGCATCCTCTGAAGACTGGTCAGAACTACTGCTTCCTTGGTGGTCTCTTATCAAGAAGAAAGGCTGGTTGGTTATTGTGCAAAAACTGCAAAAGGAGGGGCAGTAGCCAAGCGGTTGGTTGATATCCACAGTGGAATCTCTTGAAAAGGGCTGGTTTCTGCTTAGCTTTTAGGGAAGAAAACCTCATGTCAACTAGGGAGTGAGGGGAGATGACAAGGTGTGTTGGACCTCCCATTCTGTCATGGCCATGAACTCAGTTTTAAGGTTTTTCTTGTGTCCCTTTGGCCAAAGGTTGGTGGTGGGGGGCGGGGGGTCTGTATAGTTGGCCCTGGGGCTGATAATTTTATTTTTATTTATCATCCTTGTTCTTTTTCCCTCTTCAGAGGTGAAAGCTGGAATGGTAAGTGCTATAAGAGGGATAAAAAAGTTACGCCTCACAGGACTCATTTGTTAGAAGAAGAGGCAGTCTGCAATGCAAAGTCAGCAATCCCCACTTGTAAATGTTATTTGTGCCCCACACCACACTGAAGCAGGACTCAGTACCTCTTCTCACACCCAGGAGGAAATCTCTAAAACCAAAATTTTAATTGTAATCATATTTTACAATCTCATTTGGAATATGGGAACAAGGGGAAGTTACATCACAGAATTACCAACAAAATACTTAAAAGTTTTAACCAGATATGCCTGTTTTTTTTTTTATTCCTCTTTCCCTATACTATCAACAGTGTGTTTTTAGTCTTCCTAACTTCACTAAATTTTGTCTCCTCTCTCCTGAATTTCCCTCTCAAACCTCAAGTGTCTCTACTATTTATGGATCGAACAATACCCTCAAGTCTGCATCTCTACATCATCATCATCACCGTGATGATCCTCATGGTCATGACCATAGCAAACATTTCTGTGTGTACTTTTGTATCCAATACTGGTCTAAAGATCGATTCACTTAATCCTCACAAACACTTGGTAGGTTAGGTTTCATTTATATTGTGTAATTGAGGAAACCATTGGAAGCAATAAAAATTTATAAATTCATATTTATTTATTTATTTTTATTTATTTATGTATTTGTTTTTTGAGATGGAGTCTCACTCTGTGGCCCAGGCAGGAGTACAATGGCACAATCTTGGCTCAAATTCTAAAAATACAAAAAATTAGCCTGGTATGGTGGCATGCACCTGTACTCCCAGCTCCTCGGGAGGTTAATCACTTGAGGCAGGATAATCACTTGAACCCGCCTCCGCCTCCCAAAGTGTTGAGATTATAGGTGTGAGCCACCGTGCCTGGCCAAAACTTTATAAATTGATTTTTATACTACAAAATGTTAAGTAATAAAATAGTTATGGCACAATACAACTGAAACTTCAAAAGTGTGGGACTCTTCAAGAAAGTATTTTCATAGAAAGTAAGCTGAGTTTTCAGAGATGTAAGGAGTTCAACAAGGAAAACAGACACTGTCACTGCAGGCAATGCATTGTTTAGGTTGACAATGGTAAGAAGTTTTATTGAAGGACAGATTATTTGAGGAAGAATGGTCAATGGTATACCAAAACAACAAACAAACAACAAAAAAAATTTGAGGCAAAATAATAAATTGGATTTTAATGCCAAATAAATACATGTGGTCAATTTTAAGTAGCAGGAATTTAGAGATTTTCAGCACAAAAATTAGATAATCAAATTTATATTTTGGAAAATTCACCCTAAGTGAGCAATGGAGGACAAATTGGAGGAGGTCAAAAAGTATGTGTAGGGTGGTGGTGCTGGATGCAAACATATTAGTTAGGCCACTGTGATTGTTAAAACACCAGCTTTAATTTAATCCTCAATTCTAAATGTCCAAGAGTATCTGCATTCCTTTTTTCAGGAAAGGCAAGTGATGGTAACAACCATTCAACCATTTCCTTAGCCTTTTCTTTTCTTTTTTTCTCCAGATTTTTCTTGTGTATTCTAAAAGAATGATATTACCAGAAACCATTCAAACCAATCCATTTCTTGCTTTGAATCTATTTTCCTCAGCTTCAAATTCCTAGACTTAGAGTCATTTATTCATTGATTAAGCAAATGCTTACTGGGTATCTACTACCCAACAAGCATAAAAATGTATTCCTTCCTGATTTTCTGCTCCTTTAAGATGGACTGTTACATTTTGGGGAGGTCCAACCTCTTAAGATCTTGTGAAAAGATAAGGTTAAGAGGATGAATTGCTTATTGAGGGAAACCATCGTGTGAAAAGACTCAATATCTGTCTCTCTCTCTCTCTCTCTCTCTCACACACACACACACACACACACACACACACACATATTTAACGACCTCCTGGGATCCAGGAGGTTGGAGGGAAATATAACATGGACCACAGAGAAGAAGATTGAAAGCTAGGCAAAGAGGTCGTCTTGGGTAACCCCAAGCTCTAATGAAATAATGTGTATCCTGTAAACCACATAATCTTTCTGTGATAACCGTTTCCCTGTGTTATGCTCAAGTCTTCTGAAAATTCTTGTTTCAAAGTTCCAGTAGTCTCCATTACGGAAGGATACCAGTTGTCTTATTTCCATACCTGGACTCTGTGATCAAAGAGAAGGAGTGCCCCCTTAAGGCCAGTGAGGTAAAGCAAGAATTAATTTAAAAAGTGAAACTTGTAGGAAAAAAAGTTAATAATACTGTGTTGTTCACTTGAAATGTGATAAGAGAGCAGATTTTAAGTGACCTCACCACATACCTACACAGATACACATACCCATACTCACACAGTGGTAACTATGGGTGGTAATGAATGTTAATTTGATTGTGGTAATCATTACACAGTGTATACATGTATCAACTCATCATGTTGTACACCTTGAATATATACAACTTTTGTCAGTTAAAATGTTTTAAAATAATAAAAAAAAACCCAAACAAATAAAATTCAAGGCCAGGGACTTCCAGTTTCAGCCTCAATATATAAAGAGCTTAGAAGTCACTCTTCCATATGTATAATAAGAAAAAGCTGGACAAACTGAAAATCAGTGACTTTCCTTGAACACATCAAAGAACTCAAAGCTAACTGCTACCCAGTAACCTGAAGAGAGAGGTAAACACAAGCCATCACTAAGACTCTTGCTTATCTGGAGCAGAAGCTATTCACATAAACTGGTAGAAATGCCTAAATGGGAATTTTGACAATTTTCTGAAGGCTAAATGTGGACGACTGAACCAGTGAGAAATCCTAGGGCTTACACTCAGGAGAGGGCCCACCTTCAGGTATTTTCTCTCCAGTAGCCCCATTCAGCTATCATGGTGAAGAACCATGCAAGATCCCCAGTTGTCTCAGGCAGGAAGAAAAGGAAGTTAACCATTGTGAAATAAGCAGGGAGTTCTTCATAACAATAGTTTCCTCCTCAGGAGAAAAATCTTTGCCAGAGACTTACCTCAACTGGGGAAAGGACATTCTTACCATTTCACACCCCCATCCTTCCTCTCTCAACGAAAGAGTTGAGGGGGCTCTATACAGCTAGAGAAGAGTTGAGGGGGCACTATACAGCTTTGTGAAGATTAAAGCCCAGAGACAAAGGGCCACTAAAAGACTAAGATTTAATCTTAACATTAAAGAATGTTCCCCTCTGCCACCTAACTTTTATACCAATCGGGTTTCAGTACAACAGTATAATGCAGCTAAACAAACAACAGATAGACTTGTTATTCAAAGGAGGAGAACTTAAGAAACTCCAAATCAAGGAAAACAAAAAAGGCAAAGATACTAGAGGAGTTTTAAGCTTCTTATATCCACAGCTACAACAAATATTAAATGCAGCCCAACTTCTAGACAAATAATAAATCCTCACACTAAAAGCCTATTCACTTGAGTTCATGCTATGGACTGAATGTTTGTATCCCTCCAGAGTTAATATGTTGAAGCCCTAAACCTCCGTGTGATGGTATTTGGAGGTGGCACATTTGGGAGGTAATTAGATCTTGCGGATGCAGTGCTCATAAATAAGATTAGCACTCTTATAAAAAGAGACACAAGTGAGATAATCTCACACTCCAACATGTGAGGATATGGCAAGAAGGTTCCTGTCTGCAAATCAAGAAGAGGGCCCTCACCAGGAATCAAATCAGCTGGCACTTTGATCTCTTACTTCCCAACCTTCCGAAATGTGAGAACTAAACTTTTGCTTTTTAAGCCACCCAGTCAATGTCATTTTTGTTATAGCAATCCAAATGTACTAAGGCATTTCTTACTACCCAACAAAACATGTCTGGCTTTCAACAAAAAACTACAAGGCATGGAAAACGCTAAGAAAAAACACAATCTGAAGAGACAAAACAAGCATCAGAACAAAACTCAGATAACAAATCAGATAGCCTGATAGTTCAAACTATCAGACAGGGATTTTTTTTGTGTTTTTGTTAGTTTGTTTGTTCGTTTGTTTTGAGACGGAGTCTCACTCTGTCACCCAGGCTGGAGTGCAGTGGCGTGATCTCGGCTCACTGCAACCTCCGC